>NC_056729.1:567290192-567360192 GCF_019279795.1 Protopterus annectens
GCATATAAAGTTCTTATAAAAAGTTTTACAGGCCCTCATGGCTGTAGAGCCTTTTGTCATTTTACCCAGGCAGGGTGTCTCCTACTTTTATGCCTAAGGTGTTTTCCAATGTGGCTCTTAACCAAACAATTCATCTGCCAACTTTTTATCCAAATCCGCAGAACAAGGTGGAGAGAATTCTGCATTCCTTGGACGTACACAGACAGCTAAGATTCTACTTGAGCAGGACTAAGGCTCTAAGAAAAAACGAGCAATTACTAGTGTCATATGCTGCAGGATCAGAAGGAAAGGCACTTTCAAAGCAGACAATTTCAAAGTGGATAAGCCACTGCATCCATTTCTGCTACTTACACCATGGTAAACCTGTGCCCAAGGGCATTAGGTCTCATTCCACTAGAGCTGCAGCTACTTCAGCAGCCTTTCTCAGAGGAGTACCAACCAAAGACCTTCTAGAGGTTGCGACTTGGAGTTCTGTTCACACCTTTACAACACATTACCATTTGCCTCTCTACTCTAAGTCCAGGGCAGGTTTTGCCACTGCAGTACTGCAGGACCTTATAGCCGCTCCTAATGCTGTTTAGCTCCAGCCTCCCAACCATAGCTTTGAGATTCTACCCAAATGTAATGACTGCAACAGTGAAACACGAAGAACATAGTACAGTTGTGTACACTTGCCATAAATGTAGATGAGTGTATTCACTGTTGCAGTCCAGGCTACCCTCCCGCCATCCCCCTGTCATTCTGAAGTTTATCTTTCCTGCTCTATCTTAAAGTTTATATTGATGCATGTGTGTGTGTGTGTGTGTATATATATATATATATATATATATATATATATATATATATATATATATATATATATATATATAAATATAACATTTTGCTACCTTTTTGGGGGCACCTGACAACGGGGGCAAGAAAAACTAAAGAAAATGACGTCTGCTGCATGTTTTATACCCCTGACGACACCTGACGTCATGGAAGAGAAGACTGCAACAGATGCAGGACCCAAGACTTTGGGATTCAGGCCGACTGAGGGCAACCTGCCAGCAGATTACCCAAATGTAATGACTGCAACAGTGAATACTCTCTAACATCTTCAGTTATGGTAAGTACACAACTGTACTTTTCTTCCTGTCTGGGGAGACTAGTCCTATTACTAGCATATGATACACACAGCAAACATGATCTGAGGTAATTCCAGCAATGCATCTTAGGATAAGGGACTTGGTCTCGAGCTACTGGTAATCTTTGAGCTTTGCTAAACGGCCGTGTCAGAGCAGTGGATTGGCTCCGACCCCATCAGTGAAGAATGAAGGCGAGATGGAACAACTTGCATGGAATGTTATGGTGAGTACATAAATTCTTTTTTTTTGAGTTTCCGAACCGAAGTCTTCAACTAAAGCCAAGTACCCCGTTGAGGAAACTTTTTCTTGCTCCTTACCGATGTCAGTAAAAGTTAATAATTGCATTACTGGTGGAAAGCAAATACCTCATAAAGATTTTCATTTGTACTGTGTTCCTTGCCTAGGCCCTGACCAGGACATGCCTTACTGTCGGTTTTGTGCTTTATTTAATCAGCGCAGTATGTTTCGTCTGTACATTTTTGCTTCTAAATATTTCGGTTCTCGGTTTAATTATCCAGAAATGTTGTCGGTTAGCCATCTGATTACCGGGATTTCGAAAAAATGCAAAGATAAAGACAGAGAGAGGCCGCCAAGGTCCAAAACTTCTGACGATGCTTCTCCTAAGCCAGTCGCCAGTTCGCCTGTACTCAGTGAGGCGCTTTCGCAGCCCCTGATACCCGCTACGTCTGATTTGCAGGCCTCTACTGAGACCCATTTGGAGTCCGGTATGCCATGAGATGCTTCAACTATGGAACCCACAGATGTCTCTACCTTAGGTGGGTCCAGAGCCGCTGTACAGGCACTGGCTTCTGAAGGTGTATTCAGGCCTACGGACGTGCATATTAAACTGACACCTCCTTCTTCATTTAGGCCTAAATCTCGCACCATGCCAAAAAAAACTATGCCCAGGCCACATGCTCAGGCCTCTATGCTTAAAAAACAAGAATGGTTGAAGATCTTATAACTCTGATCAAGGGAAGCCAACCTCCCCCTTCTAAGAGACCTAGGACTGAAGTTGTTTATGAATCTTCTGACCAGGATTCTGATTTTTTCTGATTCTTCTGATCTGGATTTGCCCTGATCTACTTTTGAGGATTCTGATGCAGAGGACTCTATTCCCTCTGCGTCCCCTCCAGAGGATTTTTCTTTTGGGGAAACCTTACATACTCTAAGGGAGCATTTCCACTGGGAAAGCCAGGATTTTTCTGATTCAAAAAAGAGGCTTAGAGATTTCTCATTCCTGCCTCAGCATAGGCCTTTAGCTATTCCTCCTGTACTAGTCATTGTTGATGATGCTTTTTTGGAATCTAGTTTAGCCCCTGATTCTTTGCCTCCTGCTCCCAGAAAACCTGACGGATATTACAGGGTTCCTGATTCACACAAGTTCCTTTTTAAAAATCCTATTGCGGATCCAGAGACTATTTCACAGGGACCAAAGGGCATTAAGGCTTCTACTGCTAAAAATCCTACCCCTTCTGATAAAGACTCCAGGGCGCTGGATAGATGAGGTAAGGAGGTTTACACTTCTGCAACCTTGGCCATTAGGACCTTAAACTGCCAGTTTCATATGTTAAGTATAAGCAACATATTATTGGACTGCTTAAACAGAAAATTATGATTCCTGACTGTGCGGAAAATAAAGAATTACAGGATTTAATGCATTCTGCTGAACAGGTTGGAAAACATACTTTGCAATGTGGATTTGATTCATTAGAGGCCTCTTGCAGGGCTGCTGTTACTGGTTCTGTGCTCAGAAGGCATGCTTGGCTTAAGGAGCAGTCTTTGCCTGATCATGTTAAAGCTATATTGTTGGATGCTCCCTTAAATCGGACCGCCTGTTTGGCAACAAGGCTGAGGAGGTTCTTAAAAAGATGGAAGATAAAGCTAAATGTAAGCAAACCCTGAATCTAGCAGCCTGGCTAATTACCTAATCTCTCCTTTACCACCCCTCAGTAAGTCAGTGATGGGATATCATTTTCGAGTCTAGGAGGCCTAGTACTAGAAAATCTTATGCTGCAAAATGGAAAAGATTTTGTACCTGGAACCAGTCTCAATCTACCTCAGATTCTATAATATTTGACTGAGATGCTTCATAAGGGCCTGTCCTTTTCCTCCATAAAAATTCATGCCTCAACCATTTCAGCTCATTATAGCACAGAGTCTCCCCTCTTGTCTCACCCACTGCTCAAGCTGTTCCTCAGAGGGGCCAAAAATTTAACGCCACAGAGGAGAGCTCCAACTACAGCTTGGGACCTTAACTTTGTCTTGGAGAAACTCACTCTTCCTCCTTTTGAGCCTGCTGCTGCAGATCTAATATTCCTTTCCTGGAAAACAGCGTTCCTTTTAGCAATCACTTCTGCCGGAAGGGTATCTCTGTTACAGGCCCTTATGGCAGTGGAGCCTTTCATCATCTTTCATGCGGACAAGTTGTCTCTCAGAACAAATCCCTCCTTCATGCCTAAGGTGGTATCCAGTGTGGCTCTTAATCAGTCCATTCATTTGCCTACCTTCTTTCCTAACCCACAGAACAAAGGGGAACGGATACTGCACTCCTTTGATGTGCACTGACAACTTAGATTCTACTTGAACAGGACTAAACCTCAAAGTAAATCTGAACAACTGCTGGTGGCATTTGCTGCAGAGACAGAGGGGAAAGCTATTTCAAAGCGAACCATTTCAAAATGGATAGGCCACTGCATTCATTTCTGCTACAAGCACCATGGAAAACCTATCCCACAGGGCATCAGACCCCATTCAACCAGGGCTGCATCTTACCTCTACAGCCTTTCTCAGGGGCGTCCCTACAAGGGACATCCTAGAAGCTGCTACCTGGAGTTCTGTACATACTTTCACCAAGCATTATCATTTGCCAATTTTCTCTAAATCCAAAGCTGGTTTTGCCACTGCAGTCTTGCAGGGCCTTATAGCTGGTCCTAATTCTATTTAAATTCCTCCTCCCAACCTTAGCTTTGGGAATCTACCCAAATGTTATCACTGCAACAGTGAAACATGAACATTAGTACAGTTGTGTACACTTACCATAAATGTAGATGTTCGAGTGTATTCACTGTTGCAGTCCTGGTTACCCTCCCTCCAGCCCCCTTTCTTCTTTTGGATATACCTCTACTCTCACTTACTATTCTCAAAAAGCTTTTTGGTGTATTTGCTTTTTTGTTGGAGGTATATCTCCTTGTATTATAGATTTAATTGCTTCCCATTAGGGAGGCACTTGACATCTGGAGCAAGAAAAACTGATGTAATGGTGTTGGCTGCATGTTTTACACCCCTGACGACCTGACGTCATGGAAGAAGGGACAGCAACCGACGCAGGACCCAAGACTTAGTTAATCAGGCCGACTGAGGGCTACTGCAAGCAGATAACCCAAATGTAGTGACTGCAACAGTGAATACACTCAAACATCTACATTTATGTTAAGTGTACACAACTGTACTTTCTTCTGTACTTTCTTGAACAGTAGTACTTAATGGAGTGAGGCCTGGTACCCTCACTGAATCTATGAAGGAATCTGAACCTGTAACATTTGTTAAAGCTGATATTCCTTAGAAAAATAAATAAATAAATAAAACAGAAAAGTAAGCATGTGGCTGCAGTGGGTAAGGATCCACATGCAGAATGGCAACATTTTACCGGTGGGGGTCAGTCAGTGCTCTCATGCCTCTTAAGCCCCCCCCCGATTATGTTCCTTGGTCTTCCACTCCTTCCAAGTGTCCTAGGGACTCTGATTTCCCTGAGGATTTTTACTCTGGTATGGAGTCATTGGCTTACTTGTCTCAGATCCATTCGCTTCATGCCCTGGGATCTGTTGAAGAGGATTCACTTTCTCCTGACTGGCTTTTGGGAATATGGTGGTTTGTATGATGGAACACTAAGTGGAACTGTTAACAGATTTCTGGCTATTAAAAAAAGATACTATGAAGTCATGCAAGTAGATTCTCCTCTGCCTTCTGTATTTCCTCCAGTGCAGGCTGTCACTGCAGCTTCTCATGCCCCTGACTCTACTTTCTGCCCATAACAGACTGGACAGATTTTTTTTTTTTAAAGTTCCTGAGGCTCAACAGTTTTTTTTTTTTTTTTAATATGAAAGCCCTTCCTCTCATCCTGCTGTTATTTCCGCAGTAGCTGATAAACCTTCCATGTTGCTGACTTCCAAGCTTTATCCTTCTAAGGACAGCCGTGCCATGGGGCAGGTATTGTAAAAAAATTATTTATTTATTTTTATTTTATTTTTCATTTGTTAACCGGGGTGGTCCGACTGGAAACAGGTCCATTTTCAGCAGAGGCCCGGGGAGAAAAGCTCCACATGTGGATAGTTAGATAAGAGTTAAACAGTAGCAGTTTTATACAGTCACATATAGATACCAGTACAGAATTATAGGCTTATATGCATACTTAGAATACATACATACTTAAACTTAACATTGTAGTTTTCTAGTTCGAACTTAGACATTTTTAGTGGTACAAGGCTGAAAAAGGTAGTATGTCATTCAGTAGTACAGTACATATGAGAATGAGACCAAGTCTGAAACACTGACTATTTTACAGATAGCCAGGTAGTGAAGAGAGTGGTAAGCTGGTTAGTCAGGGTTGGTACAGGGGCACAGCCAGTGACTTTAGGAATTTTTTGAGAGATGTTTTAAAGTGGTTAGTAGTCTGGTTTGCTGTAAGTTCGGCACGGAGCCGATTCCAGATTGTTCCAACAGATTTGCAAAACAATGTGTCACCTGCTGAGTTTTTAGATTTCACAGTTTGTGCCAGTATTTTGTCAGAAGACAGGAGAGTTTTTAGGTTACTCTAAGGGATAATTATATTTTTGAGTACGAGTGTGCTTTTGGGCTGATAGAGGACTTTGTGGGCTATTATTTGATTATATTGGATTTGAGAGGGAAACTGTAGCCACCCTAGAGATTGTAGGTTAATAAAGTGGTGGGTTCTATATGCTGAGCCTGTGGCAAATCTGGCTATGGTACAGCTGTTGAGTTTATTGAGGTCAGATTTACTCAGGTTTGTATAGATTGGGGAGGCGCAAAGAAAGGTTGAAAGTAAATGTGTTCGGGCAATAACTGTCTTAGCAGTTGGGGTTAGAAATGCCTTAATTCTTTATAGAGATCCTAGCTTTTTATTGACTGTTTAATGGTTTTGTCGATGTGACCGTCAAACTTCAGGTTATAGTCAACAAATACAGCTAATAGTTTTGTATTACTTTCTGGGGAAATTATTGTGCCATTATTAGATGTTATGGTAAATTATGGGAGTGTAGCTTTCCCGGGTGGTGGTGAAGAGTAGCAGTTTTATTTGGATTCAATAGAAGACTCCTGTCAGTGAGCCAGTTTTCTACTACATTGAAAGTATTTTGTGTTAAGGTCTGCAGGTCTAATGGGGAGGTGGCAGAACGGATTAGGGTAGAGTCATCTGCATATTGAATGCAGGTTACTTTGGGGATGACTGTATGAAGATCATTAATGAAGATGGAAAATAGGTTAATTCCTTGTATTAGACCCTTGAGGAACTCCAAGGGTGACTGGGAGTAGAGAAGAAAGGCTATCCTTCCATAACATAGCTTGTTGTCTGCCACTTAGGTAGGACTGAAACCAGCATATTGCTAGGATGTCTATGGCAAGAGGTTTTAGTGTTTGAATAAGTAGCTGGTGGTTTACCATATCAAATGCCTTGGGTCAAGAAAGACAGCAGAGGAGGGCATATTATTATTACGGATTTGATTTATTGTCTGAGAGAAGGATAGAAGGACTGTGGTGGTACTATGGTGGGGTCTAAATCCATGTTGGGAGGAAGCTAGGAGATTGTGCCGATTGAGGTAATGAAGGAGTTGCTTGTGGATACATTTTTCCATAATTTTAGCCAGAGGGGACAGAATGGCGATGGGCCGGTAATTTGATAGATCAGTGGAGTTACCCCCTTTATGGAGAGAAATTACATAGGAAATTTTCGAGCTGGAGGGGATATATATAAAAAAAAAGTGTATACCTTTGCTACCTTAGCCTTCAGTGCAATTAATTACCAGACCCATATAACTAGGTACATCTTGACTGCTGTTTACCAGTTTGTGATCATTCTGACTTTTCACACACTAAGGCTGAGACTTCTGCCATTTTCCTTTTGAGCTGTGCTTCTCAGGTAGCTCGTCATTCTGTTAAAATATTGCTATGTTGCTGATGCCTCCTCTAGGACAGCTGCATCTGGATCTGTTATGAAAAAGTGTTCTTGGATATGATTCCAGGCTTTCCTTGAAGATGTCAAGGCCAAGTTATTGGATTCTCCCTAAGATGACCAGAATCTTTCTGGCATTGCTGCTGCTGAATCATTTAAGTTACTCCAGGATAAGGGTGATGTTATGTAAGATTTGTAAAAATAAATCTTTATCGCCTGTTCGTAAGTTTCTGACACATTATCCTTAGCTGCGTTAATAGGCAGCGTAAACCTTCTAGGGGCAAGAAGGCTTCTAGGAGAGTTTTTCCAGACAAGCCTTTTCAGGGTGCGAAGAGTCTCTTCCTGACGGACCTGCTTCTATTTGACATTCAGCCACTCCCACCTCTTCGCCAGATTCTTTTCTCACTCACATTGACTTTCTTTTCCTGTTTGACAGCAGATAGAGTTGCCACCTGTCCCACTTTGCAAGGGACAGTCCCTTTTTGGGCAGTTGTGCCCTGCAAAGAAATCAAAAAAATGGCAAATGTCCTGAGATTTTAGGACAAGCATATGCCCTATATTTTATGTACTAGTTGCATAAAACAGTTATTTTGTATATGAAACACCTAAATGTTGTAAGAAACAGAATAAGCAACTAAAACACTACAACAATAATCTTTTATTTAGGCAAAAAACTGAAGTTCTGTCCTTTTGTACTGGCCGTGGGTATGTTTTGCCTTGTAAAACTCGACATTTGCACCAAACATGTCCCACTTGGGCATTTGAAAATGTGGCAAACCTAGCAGCAGATAACCACAGACACTTGGGTTCTGTCCATTATCCAGAATGGTTGTTTTTTATGGCTTTCAAGTCCCTTACTCCATTCTTAGGCCTTGCTCAGCCTCCTCCTTGTCATTTCCCACATTGTCATTTGATTCCTGCAGGATCTCATTGTTCAGGTAACAGTCCAGCCCGTCCCCTTCTCTCAGCAGGAAACTTGTTTTTATTCCAAAATGTTTGTAGTTCCAGGAAGGAGGTGTCATGGAAGCCCTTTCTAGTCCTGTCCTTTCTCAACAGCTTTCTCAAGGTTACTTCTTTTAGGATGTCTTTTTCAGACACTTTCCCCTCCATTGCTTTCTCACGGATTTCTGGTGTATCCCTGGTTTTGCATTCCTTTTCACCCTCTGTTCAGGAAATGTTTGTTTCTCTGTTTCGTTTGCTCATTATCAGTTCCCTGTTTTGCCTTTTGGTTTTTCTACAGCTGAGATGGTCTTTACCAAGTTTTTGGCCCCTGTGATAGACCTTTAGCAGACATCAGGGATTTAAAACATTCCCTTGTTTGGACAACCTTTTGATTCAAACCCCCTCAGCAGCTCCTGCATCAGGATCTGTACTATGCTGCTTCTGAGTAGTGTGGGGTTCACACTCTTACTTCAAAAAGTCTGGGTTGACACCATCTCAAGACCAAGTGTTCCTGTGTTACAGGATTCAGACCAATCCAATGTTGGCATATGTCCTGCCTCCCAAGGTCCTCTCCTCGACTGCTTATTTCCAGCCTTTCCTGCAAGGGGGATTCTCTGAGCTCTAGCTATTGTGGCATACTCCATACCATGGTTGTTTTGCCAAACTCTATATGAAATTTCAGTGGTATCTCAAGACTGTTTGGCTGCAGCACTGCTACGTCCTAAAATTTCTGGTTCCTCTCTCGCCTTTTCGCAAGCTTGGGTTCACCAGATTTCCCTGATTCTAGGTCTGCCTTTTCAGATTCCTCTCCTTGGGAGTTGTTGATGGATGCTTCCAGTCACAGTCAGGGAGCCTCTGGCAACAGCCTAAATTTCCGGGGTCTTTGGTTCCATCTACACTTGGCAGACCATATCAGCATCAAGAAGATGAGGGTTGTACTTCCAGATGTTCTTCGTGTTTCACTGTTGCAGTCGTCACATTTGGGTTATCTGCTTGCAGTAGCCCTCAGTCGGCCTGATTATCAAAGTCTTGGGTCCTGCGTCGGTTGCTGTCTCATCTTCCATCACATCAGGTAGTCAGGGGTATAAAGCATGCAACCGATGCCATTACATCAGTCTTTCTTGCCGTGTGGTGCCCGAAGCAGAAGCAGTTCGCAAGTGCCGGTCAGCCGACTCCCGAAATTTTCATTTTAGAGTTTCAGAACTGAAGTCTTCAACTAAGCTAAGTACCCTGTTGGGTAACCTTTTTCTTGCTTTAAACAGACGTCAGTAAAAGTTAATCGTATTTCTTGTGGAAAGCAGATACCTCATAAAGATTTTCATTCGTACTCCATCCCTTGCTTAGGCCCAGACCACGACGTACCTCACTGTCGGTTTTGTGCCTTATTCAAACCTCAAATTATCCGTCTGTTTGTTTACGCTTCTAAATATTTTGATACTCTGTTCAATTATCTAGAAATGGCTTCGGTAAGCCACCTGACCACCAATATTCTGAAAAAAACGCAAAGATAGACAATAGACAGACTGCATAGGTCCAAAGCTGCCGAAGATGCTTCTCCTAAGCTAGTCGCCAGTTTACTGGTACTCAGGGAGGCACTTTTGCAGCCCCTGATACCTGCTTCTTCAAATTCGCAGGCCTCTACTGAGACCCATTCGGAGTCCGGTATGCTGTGAGATGCTTCTTCAACAGTTGAACCTGCGGATGTCTCTACCTTCGATGGGTCAGGAGCCGCTGTGCAGGCACCGGCTTCTGAGGGTGTATTCAGGCCTACTGACTTGCATATTAAACCAACGCCATCTTCAAGGCCTAAAACTCTATCCATGCCTAGAAAACCGATGCCCAGACTGCATGGTCAGGCCCCTGTGCCTAAAAAACTAATGATAAGAATGGCTGAAGACCTTATTACTCTAATCAGGGGAAGCCACCCTTCCCCCCCTGAGACCTAGGACTGATTTTCCTTCTGATTCTTCTAAACAGGACTCTGAAATTTCTGTTTCCTCTGATGACCAGGATTTACCCTTGTCTACCTCTGAGGATTCTGATGCAGAGGACTCCATTCCCTCTGCTTCCCCTCCAGAGGATTTATCTTTTGGTGAAACCTTGTATATAGGGAGCATTTCCCTGGGCAAGCCAGGATTACTCGACTCCAAAAAGAGGCTTGGGGATTTCTTACTCCTGCCCCAACACAGGCCTTTAGCTATCCCTCCTGTACTGGACATAGTTGATGATGCCTTCTCGGAATCTAGCCTGGCCCCTGAGTTTTTACCTCTTTCTCCCAGAAAACCTGAATAGGTATTACATGCTTCCTGACTCTCGCAAGTTCCTCTTTAAAAATCCTACTTCGGATCCTGAGACCATTTCACAGGGACCCAAGAGCATTAAGGGTACTACGGCCAAAAATCCCACCCCCTCTGATAGAGATTCCAGGGTGCTGGATAGATGGGATAAGAAGGTATACACTTCTGCAACCTTGGCCATTAAGGCCTTAAACTGCCAGTTTCATATGTTAAAGTATCAGCAGCATATTATTGGATTGCTTAAAAAGAAAATGATGATGATTCCTGACTGAGCTGAAAATAAAGATTTACAGGATTTAATGCATTCTGCAGAACAAGTTGGAAAACATACTTTGCAATGTGGTTTTGATTCATTAGAGGCATCTTGCAGGGCTGCTGTCAATGGGTCTGTACTTAGAAAGCATGCTTGGCTTAAGGAGCAATCTTTGCCAGGTCATGTTAAAGCTAAATTGCCGGATGCTCCCTTAAACCAAGACCACCTGTTTGGCAACAAAGCAGAAGTATTTAAAAAGATGGAGAAAAAAGCTAAATCTATGCAGACTGTTAAAGATTTCCTGCAAGTACAGCCTCCCAGATTTAGTAGGCATTTGCCCTCTAAGAATTGGTCCTTTCCTGCCTCTTCCAGGCCTTCAGTCCAAACCCAGAACCAGCGGAACAGCCAGGCTTCAGTCCCAAGGTACTCGCAGGACTAAGCAGTGGGGGGGGGGCTCCCACTTCCAAAGCAGGGAGTAGTAAGACTCCCCCTATGGTAAACTGTCTCAATGACTTAACTTTAAACCTTCCAAGCCCTGCACAGCTGACTGTTCCTTTAGGGGGAAAGATTGCCCTGCAGGCAAAAATTGTGAACTCATTACCCAGGACAAATGAGTTTTAAATGTAGTTTCCCAAGGATAGAGATTCCACTTCCACTCCTTACCAACCACAAACTGTTTGCCAGATCTACCCCCCCCCCCCAAATCAGTGGGCAGAGGCTCAAAAGCAAGTTCTCTCTCTTTTAAGCATCAATGCTATTCGACCTGTTCCAGAAGAAGAATAGGGTCAAGGTTTCTACTCAAGACCTTTTCTGGTACCCAGAAAAGACCATTCCTGGCATCCTGTCCTGAACCTGTCTATCCTAAACACATTTTTGGTAATCCGAAAATTCAAGATGCCAACTCTTTATCAGCTGCTTCCTATGCTAGTCAAAGATGCCTGGTTGGCAACACTAGGTTTAAAGGAAGCCTACCTGAACATCCCAATAAGGGGATCTTGCAGATGATACCAGTGCATCTAGCCTGCTTTGAAGTATAATCAGTTCTCTGCACTGCCCTTTGGCTTATCTACTGCACCCGGGGTATTCACAAAGTGCCTAGACACAGTCATTGCATTTTGCAGGAAAAGAAATATTCAGATATATCCATACCTGGACGTTTGTCTAATTCGGGCAGAAAGCCAGGACATGCTATTAAATCATCTGGGTATTTGTAAAGAAATTGCTAACTTCTCTTGAGTACACCATAAACGAAAAGAAATCGCATCTTGTACCCTGCCAACTAATTGTATTGCTGGGAGCAAGCAAGCTTGAATACAACTTCCCAGATGGCCTACCTCACACCAGAGAAACAAGTTCATTTGACAGCCTACTTCAAACTACTGGCCACAAAGACCCAGCTTATCTGCAAGGAAAATACTGTAAGCCCTGGGGTTCATGAGCTCCTGCATTCTACTAATTCCATATGCAAGACTGCATATGAGGAAATTACAATGGTGTCTAAAAAGCCTATGGTGTCAACATTCTCAGGATCTAGAATCAACATTTCCTATCATACCTTGTCTACATATAGAATTCCTTTAGTGGGCAGAGACATGCCACCAAAACAAGGGACTACGATTCACTCTGCCGCCCAAACCCTAACAGACGCATCAGACTATGCATGGGGGGCTCACTTGGCAGGGAAGTGCATTCAGGGCAAATGGAACCCAAGTCAAATGCACCTGCATATCAGTCAAAAAGAAATGTTAGCTGTACAGAATGCTCTGACAGCCTTCAAGGGCCACATTCTTCCAGGACAGCTGTTGGTAAAGATGGAAAACGCCACTGTTATGTGGTACATAAACAAGCAGGGAGGAACCCACTCGTATCCTCTCTGCAGACTAGCCATGGCTCTGTGGAACACGGCTTTGAGCTACCAAGTGCACCTATAGGCTCTGTTCCTACCAAGAAAGCTAAATACACTGGCAGACGACCTAAGCAGAAATTTCATGGACCCACACGAGTGGAAAGTGGAACCAAAGATATTCAACATGTTGAGAAGCAAATGGGGGAGCCCAGAGATGGACCTGTTTGCCTCCCCCTAGAACTACCAATTGGACAAATACTGCACAAGGACTCCCACAAACAATCTTGGAAAGTGGATGCCCTGTCCTTCACCTGGAAAAATCTATCAGTTTATGCCTTTCCCCCTCTGTATCTCCTATCCAAGGTACTACTAAAGTTCAAACAGGACAAACCAAGGACAATAATTGCACCAGACTGACCATGCCAACACTGGTATCCTCTCTTGTGCAGTGTGCCACTGCTAGCTCCATGGCACCTGCTTCAGACCCCTGCCCTGCTGTCCCAGCAGGAGGGCCAGATTCTCCACCCACAGCTTCAAACCCTGAACCTGGAAGCCTGGTTGATTACCTGATCTCTCAGTTACTATCCCTCAGTAAGCAAGTGATGGATGTCATTTTGGAGGCAAGGAGGCCTAGTACTAGAAAATCCTATGCTGAAGAATAGAAAAGATTCTATTCCTGGAGCCAAACTCAGGGGATGGGCACAGCAGCGCCCAATTTACCTCAGATTCTTCAATACTCAACTGAAATGCTTTACAAGGGCCTTTCCTTTTCCTCCATCACATTTCAAGCCTCAGCCTTTTCAATACAGAACCACCTCTCTTCTCTCATCCACTGCTGAAACAGTTCCTCAGAGGGGCCAAAAACTTATGACCACCCAGGAGAGCCCCTACTCCAGCGTGGGACCTTTAACTTTGTATTGGAAAAGCTCACTCTACCTCCCTTTGAGCCAGCTGCAAATGCAGAGTTGAAATTCCTTTCTTGGAAAACAGCCTTCCTTCCTAGCCATCACTTCAGCAAGAAGGGTGTCTGAATTTCAGGCTCTCATCTCAGTGGCGCCCTTCATCATCTTTCATGCGGACAGGGTGTCCTTCAGGACCAATCCCTCCTTCATGCCCAAGGTGGTATCCAGTGTGGCCGTTAATCAGTCCATTCATTTGCCAACCTTCTTGTCTAATCCACATAACAAATGGGAATGAATACTGCACTCCTTGGACGTGCACAGACAACTTAGATTTTACTTGGACAGGACTAAACCTCTCAGGAAATCTGAACTGCTGGTTGCATTTGCTGCAGGGGCAGAGGGGAAGGCCATTTCAAAGCAAACCATTTCTAAGTGGATAGGCCACTGCATTCATTTCTTCTATAAGCACCATGGAAAACCTTCCCCACAGGGGATAAGACCACATTCAACCAGGGCTGCATCTACCTCTACATCCTTTCTCAGAGGTGTCCCTACCAAGGACATCCTAGAAGCTGCTACCTGGAATTCTGTACTTACCTTCACCAAGTACCACTTGACAATTTTTTCTAAATCCAGAGCTGGCTTTGCCACTGCAGTCTTGCAGGGCCTTATAGCTGGTCCTAATGCTATCTGATTACCTCCTCCCATCCTTAGCTTTGGGAATCTATCCAAATGTGATGACTGCAACAGTGAAACACAAAGAACATAGTACAGTTGTGTAATCTTACCATAAATGTAGATGTTGGGGTGTATTCACTGTTGCAGTCCTAGTTACCCTCCCTCCAGCCCCCTGACTTCTATTGACTATACCTCTATTCTTGCTTATTATGCTTAAAGCTTTTTGGTATATTTGCTTTTTTGTTTGAGGTGTAGCTTTGTATATAATTGCTTCCCATTATGGGGGCACCTGACATCTGGGTCAAGAAAAACTGATGTAATGGTGTCAGCTGCATGCTTTATACCCCTGACTACCTGACGTCATGGAAGATGTGACAGCAACTGACTCAGGACCCAAGACTAATCAGGCCCACTGAGGGCTACTGCAAGCAGATAACCCAAATGTGATGACTGCAACAGCGAGTACACTCTAACATCTACATTTATGGTAAGTGTACACAACTGTACTTTCTTCGGGCTTTTCACTCCCCCCTTTGGGTTCCAGGTCCTCTAAAGGGTCTTACAGGCAGTACTGCAGTCATGTGGTACACTGATAAGCAAGGGGACACAAACTCTTACCTTCTTTGCCGGCTAGAGCTTCAGGCTTGGGATTTTTCAGTATGCCTTCACCTGGTTCTTCAGGCAGCCTACTTCCCTCAGAGCAGATATAGAACAAATTCATATTAATGGATACTTCAGTGAGAGAGGTGTTTCTGTACATTGTACTTAGGAGGGGTGGTACTCAAGTAGATCTTTTTGCTTCCCCTGTGAACAGACGGCTTTCCCAGTTGTGAGTGCCATTTCCTCTCTCTCAGAAAGTTGATGCCATGCCTTTTTCTTTGAAGAGAATATTTTGTATGCCTATCTCCCTTTTCCTCTGCTACCAAAGGTCCTACACATGATCCTATAGGAGGCACAAAATCTTGCTGTTACTCCCTTTTGAACCATGTAACCACTGGTTTCCCTTTGTATTTCATCTAACCAGGAGTAGTGTCACAAGCTAATCACAGGATGGATCTTTTCACACTAGACAATGGATTTCTCAGTCACCCTCATTTGCCCATCCTTCAGTTGACACTTTTAGTGCTAGGGGTTTTGATTCATTTTTGTGCACCAGTTTTCTGAGGATGTGTTTCAGGTTTTGCAAGAGGCCTGAAAACCCACTACTAGAAACTCCTATATGACTAGATGAAAGGGATTTTCTGTTAGGTTTCTCAAGCATGACCTAACCCTTTTTCTGTGGAGTTCATAGAGTCATTTGTGTAAGTTGCTTAATTCTGGCTTGGCATTTCCATCTGTTAAAGTTCTTTGTCAGCCATTTCTGCTAGTCTGCCTTTGAATCCACCTTTGGGTTCTAGTTTTCAAGTCAAACAATTTTTTGAAAGGTGCCCTTCATATTTGGCCTCCAAGAAAGCATTTTCTTTTTCCTTGGGACCTTCATTTTGTCCTTGAGAGTCTGATCCAGTCCCCTTTTGAGACTGCAGTTTTCTTCCCTACAGCATTGTACTTGGAAGACTGTATTGTTGGTGGCTCTTAATTCTGCCAAGAGGGTCTCTGAACTTCAAGCCCTCACAACGGTTCCACCCCCCCCCCCCCCCAGGGACAAGGGTCTCTCTTCATACCAGTCCATCTTTTATGCTGAAATTGGTTAATGATTTGTCTTTTATCAGTCCATCTTCTTCCTTTTTACTTTTTTCCATAGAGTCATAGTGAGATGGTTCTTCACACCTTGGATTTACACAGCTCTGATATTACTTGGACAAGACATATCAGGAAATGTGAGCAGCTTTGTTTCCATTCATGCCAGGAAGTTGGGTTTGCTAGTATCCAAGTAGACCATCTCCTCCTGGATTTCTAAGGCCATTTTCTTTTGCTGTTCTTTTCATGGCAAGCAGCTTTCCTCTTCTGTTCATGCTCTTTCTACCAGAGCAGTGGCATCTTCTGGTGCTTTATTCAAGGGTCTGGGTACTAGATCCATAATGGAAGCTGCTACTTGTTGTTCTGATCACACCGTCACCAGACATTACAAGTTGTATGTCATTATTAGGGCCAAAACAGGTTTTGCCAAGGTCATCCCTCGAGTTTTTTGAGGGCTGTTCTGTGACTACCTCTGCCCATACTTTCCAGTAGCTTCTGTACTCTTCCAAGAGTAAAGAATACTGCAACCATTGATAAAGGAGGACATGGTACAGATGGGGAAGATCTTAACATGGCAGTAGATGTCCTACTTTTTTTCACTGTTGTAGTATTCTGTCCCTTCCTCCTCCTACACCCCCCCCCTTGTTACTTTCCCTTGTGGCCTAGGGGCTGGTCTTCGTCTTGGATGTAGGTGTTGCTTTCCTGTGGGGTTGTTCTGTTTCTTCTGAGTCACTTTAGTTCTGAGGATTAAGCACAACTATCTTATGCCCTATCTGTAGGGTTCTTGAAAGATTTAAAGGCTTTGGTATGCTGTCTGGATTTTCTGCTGTCCTCTGCAGGATATCCAAAGAGTAAAGAATACTGTAGCAGTAAAAAGTAGGTAGTGTAAGATCTTGCACTACTGTACTTTTTCCTCTGACCCTTTGTCTGACCATCCTCCTAACTCACTGTGTCTGTAGGAGTGGTGCAGATGTTCTTAGTGTTTCACTGTTGCGGTCATCACACTTGTCTGCCTGCAGATACCCCTCAGTCGGCCCGAATGCCAGAGTCTTTGGATTTCTGCGTCGTCTGCTTTCACCCATTCCATGACATCAGGTTGTCAGGGGTATAAAACATGCAGCCGATGCCATTACTTCAGTCTTTCTTGCCATGGAGGAGCCGAAAACAGAAGCAGTTTGCAAGTTCTGGACTGCTGCTTCCTGAAATTTCTAAAGCTAAGTACCCCGTTGGGGATCCTTTTTTCTTGCTCTAACCGATGTCAGAAAAAGTTAATGGTCTTGCCTGTGGAAAGCAAATACCTCAGAGATTTTCATTCTTACCATGTCACCTGTTTAGGCCCAGACAATGACGCCCCTTGCTGTCAGTTTTGTGCCTTGTTTAATGCCTGAACCTTTCGTCAGTGGGCTATCTTTGTCGCTAAATTCTTTTGCTCTCGTTCTCCATATCCCAAAATGGCTTCGATAAGCCATCCGGCTACCGATATTCCGAAAAAACGTAAAGGTAGACCGCATAGTTCCAAACCTGCTGACTACGCTTCCGTTAAGCTAGTCGCCAGTCCACCGGTACTCAGTGAGGCGCTTTTGCAGCCCCTGATGCCCACTTCTACAGATTCCGACCTTTGCTGAGACTCATTCGGAGTCCAGTATGCCGCAAGATGCTTTTTCGACCATGGAACCTGCGGATGTGTCTACCTTGGATGGATCTGGAGCCGCTGTGCAGGCACCGGCTTCTGAGGGTGAATTCTGACCTACCGTTGTTAGTATTAAACCGACAACTTCGTTTTTAATTAAAACTACCAGGTTTCTCAGTCCCAGAGTTCGCACTACGCCTAGAAAACAGATGACCAAAGCGCATGCTCAAGCTCCCATGCCACAAAAACAAATGCTTAGAATGGCTGAAGACCTTATTACTCTAAGTGAAGCCAGCCTTGCTAAAAGACAAAGAATTGTTTCCTTCTGATTCTGCTGTCCAGGAGTCGGATGACTGACCCTTCTGATTGCCAGGACATACCCTTATCAACCTATGAGGATTCAGATGCAGAGGAATCCATTCCCTCTGCCTCCTTTCCAGAGGATTTTTCTTTTGGTGAAACCTTGCATACTATTGAGAGCATTTCCGCTGGGAATGCCAGGACTATCCTCAGTCCAAAAATACTCAGAGAATTTTTAGAGTTGCCTCAGCACAGGCTTCTAGCTATACCCCCTGTCCTGGATATTGCAGATGTCTTCATGGCATCCACTCTTACTCCTGACACTTTACCACTGGCCCTAGAAAACCTGACAGGTACTATAGTATCTGATTCTCACAAATTTCTCTCTAAGAATCATACTGCGGATCCAGAGACCATTTCCCAAGGACCTAAAGGCATTAAGGCTACTGCAGCCAAAAACCCTACCCCTTCAGACCAGATGGGGTAAGAAGGTATTTCTCTGCAACTGTTGCCTTCAAAGCTTTGAATTTCCAGTTTCACATGTTGAAGTACTTAGCAATATGTTATGAAACTAAGTAAACAAAAAATGGTGTTACTTCCAGATTGTGCTGAAAAATAAAGATTTACAAGAGTTAATGCATTCTGCAAACCAAGTTAGTAAACCTACTTTGCAGTGTGGTTTTGATGCCTTAGAAGCATCTTGCAGGGCTGCAGTCACTGGGTCAATACTGAGAAGGCATGCTTGGCTGAAGGAACAAATCTTGCCAGATCATGTCAAAGCAAAATTACTAGACGCTCCTTTAAATCGGGACCATTTGTTTGGCACCAAAGCAGATGAATTTCTTAAAAATATGGAGGAAAAAGATAAATCTATGCTAACAGTCAAGGATTTCTTACAGGTGCGGCCACCTAGATTCAGTAGGCATTGGCCTTCTGAAAACTGGTCCTTTCCAGACCCTCCCAGGCCTTATCAGTCCAAACCCAGGATAAACAGACCATCAAGACTACAGTCTCAGGGTATGCACAGATCTAAACAATGGAGTGCTTCAACCTGTAAAACAGGGAGTGGTACGCCACCCCCTTATAGAAAAAGTTCACCATGACTTATCAGTTATCCTTCCCAGCCATGCCCAATTACTTGCGCCCCTAGGAGGAAAACTTTCCCTTCATGCAAAAAACTGGATGTCCATTACTCAGGACCGATGGGTCCTAAATATTGTATCCCAGGGATACAGTTTCTACTTCCATTCACACCCCAAGTGGGTTGCCAAGCCTTCCTCCAAACCAGTGGGGCAGAGGCTCAAAAGCAAGTACTTTCCCTTCTCAATATCAGGGCTATTCAACCTGTTCCAGTAGAATAAAGGGGACAAGGTTTCTACTCCAGACTGTTCCTGGTGCCCAGAAGAGAAGACTCTTGGCGCCCTATCCTGGATCTATCCATTCTCAACACCTTTCTGGTGGTCCTAAAATTCAAAATGCTTACACTGCTGCAGCTTCATTCATTCATAAATATGATACATGAAACATATGAACTATTTCGTCATTGCGTCATAAAAATACTCTATGATGTATGTATTTTAAATAATTTTAAACAATAATGTTAGTTTAATATAAGATATGCTATAATTGTACACATGGATCATTTTACATCCATTATATGGATTTAACATTCATATATTTATGTATCCATGTATATATGTATGCTCATATTTATATTTACATTTTTATATTTATATATATTTATACGTATACATATTTATATGTATATCCATATTTATATTTATATCTATTTATATATTTATATTTACTTGTACATATTCATTTATCTATTTATTTATTGGACATTCACATTCACACCTCATATATAAAATCATGATATATTTTCATATAGAATATGAGAAAGATTTCATATAGTATCATACTATAAATTTATGAAATGTGTCATTTGAACATAATCAAATAGGGACTATTCATGTTTTGAATGTTTCAACCATTCCTATGTGTTTTGAAAGTTTGTTTTAACGGATTCTATAAGTTGCAAGCATTGCCTTGAAATATATGCATATAGGCATTATGATAGCAGCGTATTAGTTTTTTATATATAAATGTGTGTATTATTTATTACTTATTCATTATTTACTTATTTATTACTATAGCATACTATATTAAATGTTTTAAATATATTTTAAAATGTAGAAAGTATTATTCCAAATCGTTATATATACACACTTTGAAATTTCAGTATATCAGCCCTCCATATAAATGTGAGCACTATTTTTCATCTTGAATGTAATTAATTAATTGATCAAGTAAATTGAATGATTGGATGCTAATTACTTGCCTTAACTGATTTTTACTGACTATATATACCACCATGTATTCACTACTTAAATGTGAAGATCTGAGGAAGCGCACTTCGGGTGCGTGAAAGCGCTTATCTGTTTGTTTGTGAATAAAAGAGTTCGTTTACGATATTTGGAACAGCATCTTCTTTTTGGTTGGTGAATTCATCAGTGTTTTTTACTGCATAACAGTCAAGGATTTCTTACAGGTGCGGCCACCTAGATTCAGTAGGCATTGGCCTTCTGAAAACTGGTCCTTTCCAGACCCTCCCAGGCCTTATCAGTCCAAACCCAGGATAAACAGACCATCAAGACTACAGTCTCAGGGTATGCACAGATCTAAACAATGGAGTGCTTCAACCTGTAAAACAGGGAGTGGTACGCCACCCCCTTATAGAAAAAGTTCACCATGACTTATCAGTTATCCTTCCCAGCCATGCCCAATTACTTGCGCCCCTAGGAGGAAAACTTTCCCTTCATGCAAAAAACTGGATGTCCATTACTCAGGACCGATGGGTCCTAAATATTGTATCCCAGGGATACAGTTTCTACTTCCATTCACACCCCAAGTGGGTTGCCAAGCCTTCCTCCAAACCAGTGGGCAGAGGCTCAAAAGCAAGTACTTTCCCTTCTCAATATCAGGGCTATTCAACCTGTTCCAGTAGAATAAAGGGGACAAGGTTTCTACTCCAGACTGTTCTTGGTGCCCAGAAGAGAAGACTCTTGGTGCCCTATCCTGGATCTATCCATTCTCAACACCTTTCTGGTGGTCCTAAAATTCAAAATGCTTACACTGCTGCAGCTTCTCCCAGTGCTATCCAAGGATGCTTGGTTAGTCACCCTAGACTTAAAAGAAGCTTATCTGCACATCCCCCATAAGGGAGTCTTGCAGGATATATCTACGTTTCAGAGCAGGTTCTCTGCACTTCCCTTTGGTTTATCTACTGCGCCCAGAGTATTCACAAAGTGCCTAGCTTCAGCCATTGCATACTGCAGGCAGAGAAATATTCAAATTTATCCATACTGTAACGATTGCCTGATTCAGGCGGACAGTCAGGAATTGCTACTTCAGCACCTGGCATTTGTAAAAAGACTCCTACCTTCACTGGGGTACACCATCAACAAAAATAAATCTCAACTGGTACCCAGTCAAAAAATTGTATTCCTGGGAGCAAGCATGAACACCACTTCCCAGATGGCATTCCTCACTCCAGAAAAGCAGGTCTGTTTGACAAACTAATTCAAACTAATGGCCACCAAAACTCAGCTATCTGCCAGGAAAATGCTGCAAGCCCGTAGGGTTCATGGCCTCATGCATTCTGTTAATTCCATATGCAAGACTGCATATGAGGAAACTTCAATGGTACTTAAATAAAATCTCTGGTGCATAGCTCTCAACCGCTCAGAGACAAATATCAACAGAATCGGGGACAAATCCTCAAATCAGGGACAGTCAGGGACACTTTTTAAATATTTGTCATATTAACCTGAAACATTTACAGAATAAGAGAATGGGGATTAATATACGTTGCCTGACGTAAAACGTCTATACCTCTGAATTACTATCATTATTTATTAAGGGCAATTCACCACCTTTTCTTCAGCAGTCACCAGTTTTAAGAGGAATTAAGAGGGGACAGTCCTAAAATCAGAGTCTATATCAGGGACAGTTGAGAGGTCTGCTCTGGTGTCATCATTCTCAGGACCTGGAAACAGTGATTCCTTTCATACCTTCACTAAGGACAGAGTTCCTTTGGTGGGCAGAAGCATGCAGCCACAACAAAGGACTGACTTTCACTCAACTATGCATTGGGGGGGGGGCTCACATGGCAGGCTGCATTCAAGGCAAATGGAGCCCAGTACAAATTCTCCTACATATCAGTCAAAAAGAGATGCTAGCTGTGCAGAATGCTCTGACATCCTTCAAACACCTAATCCTTCCAGTATAGCTCCTGATAGACAGAACACCACAGTTATTTGGTACATAAGCAGGGGGGGTACCCATTCTTACCCACTCTGCAGGTTAGCCATGACCCTATGGAACACAGCCTTGAGCAACCAAGTGCACCTACAAGCTCAATTCCTGCCAGGCAAACAAAATTCACTGGCAGATTACTTGAGCAGAAATCTACTGGACCCACACGAGTGGAAATTGGAGCCCAACTCATTCAAACTTCTAATCCAGAGGTGGGAGACACCGGAGGTGGACCGCTTTGCCTCCCCCGAGAACCATCAATTGAGCAAATTCTGCACCAGGAATCCTCACAACAGGGCCTGGAAGGTGGATGTCCTATACTTCACATGGGAAAACCTCTCACTTTATGCCTTCCCCCTCTGCCCCTCATTTCAAAAGTTTTTCGCCTCTGCCTCTCCTTTCAAAAGTACTACTCAAGATCAAACAAGAGAGGCCAAGGGCAATCCTCATTGCCCCAGACTGGCCAAGTTAGCACTGGTACCCACTCCTACGCAGTCTGACAGCAGTGCCACCCTGGCACCTATAGATCACACCTTCCCTGCTGTCTCTGCAGGAGGGACAGATTTTGCATCCACAGTTGCAAACCCTGAACCTTGCAGCCTGGCCTACCTCTGAAAACACCACTTCAGCAATACAAACCTCAGCAAGCAGGTGCTGGATGTCATCCTTGAGGCCAGAGGGAAATCCTGTGCTGAAAAGTGGAAAATAAATTGTTCATGGAGTCATCCTCAAGGAAAGGAGACAGCTGTGCACTCCTTACCTCAAATCCTCTATTACCTAATCCATTAAGTACAGAAGTAGTAATTAGGGACCTGGGGACCCAAGTTGATAGCAATCTCTCATTTGACAACCACGTGGCCAAAGTGGTTAGAAAAACATTTTATGTAGCCCACCTAATCATGAAGGGATTCACATCTAGATCAGGGGAGGTCATCGTGGCTCTTTACTCATCCGTCATCAGGCCCATAATTGATTTCAATGCCCCTTTTGGGATGTACCTTACCAGACACCTGCAGCAACTGGAAAGACCCCAAAAGTACCTCACCAAGAGGATCAAAGGGCTCAAACAGATGCCATATGCTGCCCAGTTAAAGAAACTCCAGCTCTACTCAGTGGCATACCGCCTGTTCAGAGGCGATCTGTGCCTGACGTATAAAGCCATGTCCAACCCGGAATTAATGGACATGCTGCTCCTCAGAAAATCCAAATCCCATCGAGCTACGCGCTTGAGAGACTTGAACCTCAGCACTGAAATAAATAGGACATGCTGGAGGGACAGATTCATAACCCAGAGGCTCCCTTCACTCTGGAATAAAATCCCAGTCCAGGTTAGGCAGAGTCCCTCATTGACTCTCTTCAAGAGGAATCTTGATGAGTGGATGGGAGATCGTAGGTTTATCCCGGGTATCACTTCTGTGTCACTGTTAGACAGAGGCACAGCATACTAACCTCGAAAAAGGGCATAGCAAAATAAATTTAAAATGGGTGGCGAAAGCCAAACACATTCTGGCTAGGCTTATAAATGCCCTAGGGCAGATAGCCTAGTATGAACCTATGAACCTAGCAGAGCTGCTCCACAGAGGCCTATCTTTCTCCTCCGTTAAGATTCATGCCACTGCCATCTCAGCTCTTTATAATATTCAGACACCTCTCTCTTCTCACCCTCTCATCAAACATTTCCTGAGAGGGGCTAACAATTTAAGGCCCCCTAGGAGAGCTCCCACCCCTGCCTGGGACCTTAACTTTGTACTGGAAAAACTCCCCCTCCCCCTTTTTGAACCTGCTGCATCAGCAGAATTAAAATTCCTGTCTTGAAAAACAGCCTTGCTTCTAGCTATTAATTTAGCAAGAAGTGTGTCTCAGTTACAGGCACTAATGGCTGTGGAGAACCCTTCATTATTTTCCATGCTGACAGGTTTTCCCTCAGGACTAACCCTTCCTTTATGCCTAAGGTGGTATCCATTGTGGCTCTAAACCAATCCATACATTTGCCAACCTTCTTCCCTTATCCTCGGAATAAAGGAGAAAGGATCCTGCACTCCTTGGACTTGCACAGACAGCTCAGGTTCTACCTTGACAGGACTAAACCTTTCAGAAAATCTGACCAGCTGCTAGTCAGCTTGGCTACAGGGGGCAAGAGGGCAAGGCCATTTCAAAACAAACCATTTCCAAATGGATAGCACACTGCATCCATTTCTGCTACAAGCACCATGGAAAACCTACCCCACAGGGGATCAGAACACATTCTACTAGGGCTATTTCCACCACTACAGCATTTCTCAGGGGAGTCCTTACCAGGGACATCCTGGAAGCTGCAACCTGGAGTTCTGTACACACCTTCACCAAGCATTACCGCCTACCTATTTTTTCTAAATCCATAGCTGGATTTGCTACAACAGTCTTACAAGGCCTGCTAGCCAGCCCTAACACTACTTGACTGCTTCCACCCTTCCTTAGCTTTGGGAATCTACCCAAGTGTGATGACTGCAACAGTGAAACACGAAGAACATAGTACAGTTGTGTACACTTGCCATAAATGTAGATGTTCGAGTGTATTCACTGTTGCAGTCTTGGTTTCCCTCCCTCCAGCCCCCTGGTATTCTCTATCCTTTCTACATGTCCTCTTTATGGCCATTTTGTATGGCAGTGGTATTTACTTTTTACTGGGGGTGTTCCACACTATATAATAGTGTCCTATTTTGGAGGCTCTTGGCATTTGGGGCAAGGAAAACTTGTGTAATGGCGTCAGCTGCATGTTTTATACCCCTGACATCATGGAAGAGGCGAAAGCATCAGACGCAGAAATCCCAAGACTCTGGTATTCTGGCCAACTGAGGGCTACCTGCAGGCAGATAACCCAAGTGTGATGACTGCAACAGTGAATACACTCGAACATCTACATTTATGGTAAGTGTACATAACTGCACTTTTTGTAGGTACGTGTCATAAATTTAGATGCTTGAGAATCTTCACTGTTACAGTACCTATTCCCACTTGTCTTCCTCCTCTTCCCGTTTACTTATAGGTTTGGGGCTGGGTATCCTTGTCCATTAAGACCCTTCTACCTTCCAGAGTTGGGTCACCCTATCCTTACCCAAGTCATCCTGGGGTAAGTTTGGGCAGGTCATGCTCCTGGTTACCTTGCAGTAAGTGGGACTCTGGTCAGGAGGCAAGGAAGACCTGAGCAAATGGTGCTGGCTGATGACCCTGGCATTTGCTTGGTCTGGGGGAAGGAAACAAGTTTCTGGTTTTCAGGCAGGACTTGGGATTTTGTTAGGCAGGAAATCCAAAAAGTGAGTACTGCAACAGTGAAGACACTCTGGCATCCACCTTTATGGTCAGTACCTAGACAACCATTTGATCTGAAGTAGGATATTCATTTGTCTGCAACCTGTGGGTTATGGATCCGATATCGGATCTGAACCGGCATGGTTTTCCAGCTATGGATCCAAGCTCTCAGCTCCTCCCCTCACCCATAATGCCCTGCTCTACCCTCATGACCCCAGATCTCGTTTGCCGCGCTGGTGACTGGATTGGTATTCATAGCTCTCAGCTAAGTGCTAGTTTCTTATCTGTTAATTCAGAAAATTTAAAGTTTTTTGTGCATTTTTGTGTGAAAGTTTAGGTTTCCCTCTTTGATAGTTTTATTTAGAGTTAAATTAAGTATTTTTTTTTCCCTCCCCTCGCTGTTGGCGTAGAGTGTGTGTTGGGCCTGTGTGTCTGCATTAGTTTTAGTTACTTTTTTTTAGTAGCTGTATAGATTTGGATGGCTGATCAGCCCAAATCTGTATTTTCTAAATGCTCCGAGTGTGGCCATAAGCTCTCCCCGGCTGATGGCCACACTCGGTGTGTTAAGTGCCTGGGGGTTGAACACCTCACATCTGGATGCTCCATTTGTGCAGGGTTCAACCCCAGGGCACTGAGGGAGCGGAGTTCCAAGCTTGTCTTGGCGGGTCTTTTACTGCCAGACTCGGCTCCGGCCTCCGCTCCTTCGGGAGCAACCGTGGTTTCGGTTATTCCCTCCGTGGCACCCCCTCCTGCTCCTGGGACTCAACCTCCCGTTTCTGGAGAGGAGAGGGATGCTAGGAAAGGACGGAGGGAGAAGCACCACAAGCGGCGGGCCGAGACCTCTGTTTCGGCCCCGCCAGCCAAGCGGGCTTCTCCCGGCTCCGCCTCGGCTCGGTCTCCTCCTTCGGCTCCGGTCCCTGTGTGCTTTTCACCGGGTCCTGAGGAGGAGGAGACCCGATCTCCGTCGAGGCTATCGAGGAGGCACTCCAGGCCTACCTCGGTAGCCTCGTCGAGATCTACATATAGCCTTTCAGATGCTGATCTGGACGGATGATGAGAAGATTCATCCAGGCCCAGATGCAGATGGGAGTGCTCTTGCCTCCCTCTGGGGAGCTCAACACCCTTTTTGAAACCTATTGCTGCTTCTCCGACCCGGGAACCGGGTTCGGGGCGGCTGGAGCCGAGCAGCCGGGCGGGGTGGGTCGGCGCCGATAGTACTTGGTACCGGATCCGACCCTGCCCTCGAGTGCCGGATCCGACCTCTCGGAGCCTGGATCCGAGCCTCGGATCCGGGGATCAGTGCTCCTTCGGCGCCGTCTGTGTCGGAGCGCACTGTCCTTCGGATCCGGCCGGCGCCGGCTCCGTCCACTCTTCGGATCCGAGGGGAGCCGATTGTCGGATCCTTTGGTCGAGGTCGGCTCCCCTTCGCTTTTGATGTAGTGGAGAGGGCTCTGTTGAGGGTCTCCGGACCCCGGCACTTGTTCGGCCTGCGTCCCGCGCTGCCTCTGCACTGGGCCAGGCTTCCACCATCCGGCCCCTGGGACAGCCCGCTTCTGTGCCCCAAGTTGCTCCTATGGAACAAATTGCTGCTTGTGAGGACTCCTCTGACAGCCCCCAGAGGATGTCCTCGCAAGCATACGTGCAAAAGGAGGCACGTTGACTCCCGAGTCTCTCACAGAAGACACGGACTTGGAGGAAGGGGAAGGCTCCCACGGTCACCCCGAGGATGTCTCATTTGGAGACATCATGGAAATGCTCCGTATAAGGGGGGGGTGGTCTGCCCCCAAGTCTTCCTCGGACGAGTCCGTGTTCTTGGAGGCATTTGAAGCGGGCCCGTCTACCTCTTGGGTGTCCCCTGCCGACCCCTGGTGGACCTTATTACCACCAGGGCGTGGAAGGAACCGGACACCGTGGAGCCAATTCCCAAGAGGCCAGATAGGATCCTTAGTCCACCATCCGACCGGGCCCATTGGAGTAAGGGGCCTCCGGTAGATGCCATGTTGACGGCGGCCACCAAGAGGGAACTGGCTCAGGAGAGTCCCTCAGTCCACCCCCCGAGCAAGGAGTCTCGGATGATGGACCGCTTGGGGAAGCGGATGTTTAGTTCAGCGACCTTCTCGGTAAGGGCGCTGAACTACTTGGCACATGTCATTCGGATGCAGCGAGATCTTATTAAAGAATACGCTGCATCCCCCCCAGAGTCCATTTCGGAGGAGGACAGGGTTCTGCACTCCACCCGTATGGCCACTCTTAGGTCAGTTACTAATACTTCTATGCGGCTACTCTCCCATGCAACGGAAGGCGCCGCTAGAGCTGCGGGGACAGGACTAGTCACTAGACGTCAGGCCTGGCTCCGTCACTGCGATTTTTCTGAGCCCTTCAAAGCGTCGTTTGCGAACGCCCCTTTTGATGGTTCTGCTCTGTTTGGCAAAACCGTTCGAGAGCTTGACCCAGAGCGAAAAGGACGGGAAGACGCTGTCTGCCGTCGGAATCCGCTTCTCTGCACCCCAGAGGCCCTACTCTAGGAACCAAAAGGGTCAGAAGAAGATGTGGTTCCGGAAGTCGCAGCAGTCCCAGCCTGCTCCGGACAACCAGTCCTTCCGTGGCAGAGGAGGACAGGGAGGACGCCGCCCTAGAGGCAGAGGGGCTCCCAGAAACTTCGGGTCCAGGGAACCTTTCTCTGAACGGCCCGCGCAGCAACCCTGAGGGGTTGCCCGACTGCTCCACTCTGGAGGCAGTCGGGGGACGTTTTTCGGGGCACCTAGCGGCATGGGAGTCCATAACAACGGACCGCTGGGTTCTCCAGATTATATCCAGAGGATATCGCATCCCTTTCCTTCACCTTCCAAAGTTGAAATCCCTCCCAGACGTCCCACCCAGTCAACGGGAGGCCGCTTTGGCAGAAATTGGCCATCTGCTAAAGAAAAGAGCCATCCAGCCCGTCCCCCCAGACCAGATCGGATCAGGGTTCTACTCCAGATTCTTTTTAGTGCCAAAGAAGACGGGGGAACTAAGACCAATCCTAGACCTCTCTCTTGAATCTGGCAGTCCCCAAAGAAAAATTCCGAATGGTCACTCTGCAATCTATTCTCCCCCTTCTGGGAGAAAATCACTGGATGTGCTCGATAGACCTCAAGGACGGTACTACCACATCCTGATGGACAGGCGCCCAGGAGGTTTCTCCGCTTCGGCTGGGAGCCAGTCACTACCAGTTCGGGTCCTTCCCTTTGGTCTCACCACAGCCCCCAGGGTGTTCACCAAAGTATTAGCAGTGGTAGCGGCCCACCTGAGGCTCCAGGGGGTGCAGGTCTTTCCCTACCTGGACGACTGGCTTCTTACCGCCCCAACAAGGCATCTACTTTTATTGGCGAGACTCCTTTCTCCATCTTGCTCCTTTTCTGGGCATCACAATAAATACAAAAAAATCCAACCTGGCGCCCACGCAGCTCTTAGATTTTATAGGGGCCAGGCTAGACACAAGGAGTTTACGAGCCTTCCTCACTGCGGACAGAGTTCAAAATCTGCAGCTCCAGGTGCGGGCCATTCTCCACTCAAGTTCTGTTCAGCGGAGTTGGTCCTGAGGGCTCTAGGGTCCATGGCATCAGCTATAGCACTTCTTCCTCTTGCCAGGCTCAATATGCGCATTCTACAGTGGACGCTCTTAGTACAGTGGTCATACCTTGCTCTCCCCATGCATCATCCCATAGCGATCAGCAAGGCCTGCAAGCGGTCCCTCTTGTGGTGGCTCCACTCCCCGGATCTCCATGGAGGCCGCCCATTTTGTGCTTCTCCCCCTCTCGCCACGGTGACCACAGACGCCTCCCGCCTCGGGTGGGGGGGGCACTTTGCGGGCCGGACCGTCCAAGGCACGTGGGACGATTCAGAGACCTTACTGCATATCAATGTTCTAGAGATGAGAGCAGTGCTCTTAGCGTTGCTAGCACTTCAGGACTTTCTTCCCTTGGGAACAATTGCGATTCAATCGGACAACATGTCTGTTGTCTGGTACATCAACAAGCAAGGGGGAACAAGGTCTTACCCTCTTTGTCGAGAAGCCATGAGAGTTTGGGAATGGGCAATCTCCACCAACCGCTTTCTAATAGCAACGCACATTCCGGGTCGGTCCAACATCCTAGCGGACAAGCTCAGTCGCACCATTCTGACCCCTTACGAGTGGTCTCTCAATTGTCAAGTAGCGGAACGCATTTTCGCACGGTGGGGAACTCCTTCATGCGATCTTTTTGCCTCTCCCTCAAACACCAAGTGCGACAGTTTTTTCGCTCTGATACCTCCTCCCGGAGGTGCCCCAAGAGACGCTCTGGTGCATGCTTGGCCACCCGGTCTTCTGTATGCTTATCCACCCTTGCCTCTGATGCTCCAAGTTCTTCAGAAAGCCTCTCGGGTGGGTTGCAGAATGATTCTCATTGCTCCGTTCTGGCCTCGACAGATCTGGTTCCCCTTCATAAGGTCTCACTCGGTGAATCCTCCTTGGATTCTAGATCCCATCCCGGATCTGATATCCCATCCATCCTGCATCCCCCCTCCGAATCTGGACAACCTGAAGCTGACCGCTTGGCTGCTCCAGTTCCACTCTTGATTAGGACTCCCGGTATTTCGTCACCGGTTAAGGCAATTTTGGTGGCAGCTCATAAACCATCCACTAGAAAGGTTTACCGAAGCAAGTGGAAACGTTTTTCTTTGTGGGCGGAGCGGCAAGGCCTGAATCCCTTCACGGTTCCTCTTCCTTTAGTGCTTGACTTTCTAACCACTCTCTTTAACGATGGTGCCAGCAGTTCCACAGTCAAAGTACAACTGGCGGCAATTTCTCATTATCACATTGGCCATGACTCTAATCCTCTTATGTCAGCTAAATTGTGTAAAATTTTTCTTAAAGGTACCTTTCTTCTCAGGCCCCCTGTAAAGCAAGCAGTTCCTCCTTGGGACCTCTCTCTGGTCCTTCAGGCCTTGACCGCCCCTCCTTTCGAGCCAGCGGCTACTGTGGATCTCAAATTCTTGTCCTACAAGACAGCCTTTTTGGTAGCTATTACATCGGCCAAGAGAGTTTCTGAGCTTCAAGCATTATCAGCTAAGCCTCCTTACTTGGTATTTCATCCGGACCGTGTCTACCTCAGGACCAACCGTCCTTTCTTCCTAAAGTCGCTTCTGAAGCAAACATCAATCAGTCCATTAACCTCCCTGTTTTCTTCCCTAAATATGAAAACAAAGGTGAATATAAGCTACATTCATTAGATGTTCACAGGCAACTTAGATTTTATCTGAACAGGACGGCTGGTCATAGGCAATCCGACCAGTTGTTTATTTCCTTTGCAAAATTCAATTTGGGCAAGCCAATTTCTAAAGTTTCTCTGTCCCGCTGGATTTCACAGTGCATCTTATTGGCTTATCAAGCTTCAGGAAGGCCCGCACCGGAGGGTGTTCATGCCCATTCAACCCGGTCAGTATCTACCTCGGCAGCCTTCAAGGCTAGGATTCCTCTAGATGATATTTGTGCAGCAGCCACGTGGGCTTCATCTCATACTTTTATTTCCCACTATAAGTTGGATCTTGCATCTAGGGGTAGAACATCCTTTGGCTCCGCGGTGCTCCGGAATATCCTTCCATGATGGCCGCCCAAGATTCAGGTAGCTGGGGACTCTGTCCCACAGGTTGCAGACAAATGAATATCCTACTTCAGATTTAGAAGTTATGTACTCACCATAACGTTCCATCTGAGTAGGTGTATTCATTTGTCTGCAACCATCCCGCCCTCCTATCCCCCTGGCCTTTCAGTTTCCTGCATATTCTATGTTACCCTTTTCAGGGTGTTGTTGCTTTGGCAAACTCGATCTGAGGTCATGAGGGTAGAGCAGGGCATTATGGGTGAGGGGAGGAGCTGAGAGCTTGGATCCATAGCTGGAAAACCATGCCGGTTCGGATCCGATATCGGATCCATAACCCACAGGTTGCAGACAAATGAATACACCTACTCAGATGGAACGTTATGGTGAGTACATAACTTCTAATTCTTTCAGCAGTGAAGTGCAAGGAAAGGAGTTATTTCTGAGATGTGACCAAAAATGCATAGATTTGTATCCTGTTTTATGTACGTTTTCTTCCTGATTTTTTTCTTGTATATGGTGTCATGATGGCTTACCACTTGATAAATTACATTTCCTTGCTCTCTTGTACTATTGTATCTGTGTGTAAATATTTACATACATACACACACACATAGTTTCATGGGTATCTACTTTGCTAATACTCACTAGGGCCTTTTTAAGCCTAGCCATACATCACAAACTCTCTGACCAGTTCTGGTACCCTTGATAAGTCTAAGCAGAGGCTTCTGCGCCTTTAGAAACTGGCCCAAGAGATTAACCATTTAGAAGGCTGCCTGCTTTCATTAAAGACTAGTGCCAAGCCAATGATGAATTTTTTCTTCCCCAAGTTGCACTTGAATTGGGTTAAGGAGCAACAGTACTTTACGTGGTTGGGGAGCCTGTTCCAGAGAAAGGTGTGTGCATATATACACGTATACATATGTATATGTGTGTATGTATGTGTATCTGTATGTGTGTCTAATATGTATATATAGATATATATATATGTGTGTGTAGATATAGATGTGTATATATAGATATATAGATATATATATATATATATATATATATATATGTATATATAGAATATATATATAGATATATGTACATGCACGTGTGTGTGTATATATATATATGTGTGTGTGTGTGTGTGTGTGTATAGATATGTATATATACATCCACAGATATACACGTGTCTGTATACACATGTTTTTGTTCAGAAGACACTATATATGCTTAGTTTGCATCTAGTCTAACTTGAATGAAAGTTGTGGCCTTCAAGTTTAAAGGTGGCTAACTGCTTTTCTTTTCTTTATGAAGCCTGTGATAGTGTCTGGAATGCAAAGAAAACTGAATACAGCCCTTTGGACTCCAGAGTCTTTTAGAGAAGAATTTGGTGACCAAGAAGTTGATTTAGTGAATTGCAGAACAAATTCCATTATTTCAGGAACTACTGTCAGAGACTTTTGGGATGGTTTTGAGGATTTATCACGTAAGTGTTAAGCTTCATATCGTGTTTACAAGAAATAAAATCAAAACTTGTTAATGCAGAATTTTAGCTTGTTGTCGTAATTTCCTGTATTATGTTGCATGCTATGTTACTTCCTTTTTTGTGTGCATCATGATGGACTACACATTTTTGATGTTAGATTTGATTGTAGCGATTATTGCAAAATATGATCTGATGGTCTGTTTTTAGTCTATTTTTCAACCTTTGGGTTACAGATCTGATTTCGTCCATTTCTCAGACTTTGGATCCATAGCTCAAGCTTCTCCCCTTACCCATAATCCTTTCCCAAGCGACAGATCACATCAGATCTTGTCGCTTCAGCGAACAGGTATGGTTTGTTAGCGCAAGCGTTTTTTTGTCTGATAAGTTTATTTTTTGCTTAAGGTTACTATTGTTTGACAGGGTCCTTTAATTCCTTTGTTTTTTCCTCCTAGCTCTCTCATTGTGCAGTTGTCTTCTACTAGGCCTTATCCCCAATTTCTCCTACTACTTGCATGAATATTTCTTTATACCATTGTTGGTCTTTTCTTTCCCAGTTATGTGGGAAATTTTATGCCATTGTTGCTGTCCTGTTTTTCTTTATCTTTTGCTTGGTAGTTAGTTTTGATGTCCTGTTGTCATGTTGCAGTATTCATTACAGTAGGGAGGTTGCTGCCTGCAGCACCGCCATCTGGCCAGTATACCAAAGTCTTTGCTCTTGGAGGGTACACGTGATGTCCCTTGTAAGGGCCATAAACCGACATAGAATGTAAAAGTGAGGTCTGCACGTATCTTCAGAAATTTTCTGCTGCAGTGAACATCGGACTCCTGTTTGCCAGTTCCGAAAGCAGATTGTGTTTTTCCAGACTCGTTCAATGTTACTGGTCCAGATCAAATGACCGCTTCATCAACCGATACAGAAGTGCCCTGTTGGGTTTTTATTTGCTTTTTGATTACTGTTGAAACATGCGTGTCAACTAGAAAGGGGAAGTATGCTTGTGGGAAATGAATTCCTCGCAAGGACATGTATTTTGCTTAGGCGAGGCCCACGACCATACATCTTGCCCCATTTACAAATCTTCCGTCCCCAAGGTGCTTCACAGCCATCTGAATGCGTTAAAATTGTATTTAGAAAATCAGAGATTACGACATCTTGCACTCTACATGGAAGTTGGGAATAGGCCCATCCGATGAGCCGCTGAGGAAGAAGGCCAAGAAAATTAGGCTGGAATCCCACACCACATCTCAGGCGTCCGAGCAGATTCTTGAGGCTAATGAAAGCCTGGGATCTTCTCAGACCTCCGTTTTCAAGCCAGGCCCGGGAACCTCAATCGAAGCTGGGATGGTGGAAACTTTAGGTACGTCCACTGAGGCAAATCGGCCATCATGTCCTGGTGGCAGAGGGGAACCATGACTTAGAGGGCCCTGCACCTACACTTCCACCAAAACAGACATCTCTTCCAATTCTTTCTCCACCAGCTGCACTTTTGAAGACCAAACAAAAAGTTAAACATCCTGAGCCTCAACCGGTTCCTGGCTGGAAGTATTTCCTCAGTCTCTCTAAGGCATTTCAGGCCTCGCAGACATAATTACCTCCTGGCCTCTCTCCTCGATCACCTTTAGAGGTATCTGAGGAAGACAACTCTTCAGAGGAATCCATTACATCTGAATCTCCAATAGACTCCATTACTCCTGAGTTCCCAGGGGAAGAATTCAACTTTGGAGACACTTCTTCCCTCATGAAGAAGCATTTTAAGCGGTAGGCATCAAAAGTATCTGACACCAAGAAAAGGTATTTTGACCTTTTACAAATGGTGCAACCATCTCCTTCTGCTGTGCCCCCATTGCTACCTGCCTTCCAGGATGCATTTTTGGTGCTTCAGTCCCTAGAGTCACAACCACCAACCTCAAAATGCCCTGAAAGTTTCTGTAAGGTTCCTCAGGAAACCCAGATCCTCTATAAAAATCCTACAGCAGACCCAGCAGTTACTGCAGTCTCTGCTGACAGCCTCAAGACAGTTGCCTTCTGCTGCTGTGTACTCCACGGATAAAGACAGCAAATTCATGGACAGACTAGGGAAGAAAGTGTTTACCTCCTCTACTCTGGTAATAAGAGCTCTCATCTGCCAAACACATATGGTTAGGTATATCCTGGATACCATCACCAAAGCTTCTACCCTCCTGTCTGAGGCGCCTGTCTCCCCCATTAAAGCCCAAATCAACACCCTGATTTCCACAGCATCCCAGGTGACTAGGCACTCCATTAAGTGCAGTTATGATGCTGTGGAAGCCTCATCTAAATGTGCTGCATCAGGATCAGTTTTGAGGCGGTATTCCTGGGTGAGGCTACAACCCCTCCCTATGGATGTACAAACAAAATTGCTTGACGCACCCCTGGACAATAAGGCCATGTTTGGCCAAGCCTCAGCAGAGCTCCTCAAAGCTCTTCAAGAAAAGGGGAAAGAACTACAAAACCTTAAACATTTACTGGTGTCCCCTATACGCAGATACCACAGGAAATACCCACAAAAACTTTTTGTTAAAAGACAGTCCTTGCACACAGCTACTCAAAGGGATGTAGACAACCAAGGAAAGGTTCTTCTCCCAGGTTTCCCACCAACTCTTCCAACACCCCTTTTTGGAGTCAGTCTGACCAATCCAGACCACCTTCACTGTGACTTACCACCTTTAGACCTAAACACCCCTTATCCTTTCATCTCAGCCTCTCCCTACCCTCCTTGTGGATAATCACATCAAAACAATGGGTTCTGTCCATCATTCACAGGGGATATTTCATGACTTGGTGGATGTTACCACCCTTCCAGGGTATTCCTCAACCACCTACTAACCAAACCCACCTTTTCCCTCCCATTTAACAACTAGCTCAGGGTACCATATAACCAGTACCCTGCTCACAAAAAAAATAGTCTTTTTCTCCAGAATGTTTGTGGTACCAAGGAAAGACGGCCCATGGAGGACAATTGTAGACTTAACTTTCCTAAACCTCTTTGTCAAGGTACCTAGCTTCAAAATGATTACCTTACCCCAGCTCTTACCACTCATACCAACACAGGCTTTCATGGTAGCCCTGAATTTGAAGGATGCCTACCTGCACATTCCTATACATCCACGTTACAGGAAATTCTTCACTTTGTAATAGGTTTCATGCCAGTTTCAACTCTGCCTTGCTCTTTGGACTATCCACTGCTCCTTGAGTGTTCTCTAACTGTCTAGCCCCCTTCATTGCTCACTGCAGGATTGAAGGTATTCCGATATACCCATATCCAGATGGCTTGCTCATCCTTCATCATCCGCCAGGAGGGTATCAGAGATACAAGCCCTTATGGCTACCCCTCCTTATCTTATTTTCCACAAGGACAGAGTTGCTCTCAGGACCACCCCCTCCTTCATGACCAAGGTGGTTAATGAACTCTCATTAAACCAGACCATTAACTTGATTTTTCTACCCTCACCCACAAAATTCCTCAGAGAGGAGACTCTATTCCTTGGATGTCCACAGGCAACTGAGGTACTGCTTAAAACCAAACGTACTAGAAAGTCTGACCAACCATTCATCTCCTTCCATCCGAGAGCTTTAGGGAAAGCAGTCTCCAAGCAGGACCACCTGTTCATGGATCTCAAAATCCATTGGCATGTGCTATTCCTATCATGGAAAATCCTTGCACGGTCATGTCAAACCTCACTCTACCAGGGCGACTGCTTCCTCAGCTGCCTTTTTCAAAGGGATTGACTATGCATCCGTGTTAGAAGCAGCCACTTGGACTTAGTTTCACACCTTTACCAAGCATTACAAACTGGACCTAGCCTTGAGAGCAAGAGCAGGGTTTGCCAGACCAATTCTTCAAGCCCTCATTGACCAGGGAACCTATTCCTCCACCCAGGTTCATACATAAAGCTCTGGTATTCTTCCTACTCTATTGAATACTGCAACATGAGAATAGAACATAGAATAGTTGTGCAAGAACTTACCATAACCTTAGATGTCTTTCTCTTCCATGTTGCAGTACTTGGTCCCACCCACCTGCCCCCTATACCTTACCTAACTAACATACCATGACAGTCTCCACACTCAACATTGCCTACCTACTACCCTAGGTCTTGTCTATACGCGAGTCTAAGGGTCTCCCTTTTAGGACTTCTTAACCCCTAGGAGTGCTACTGTATATGGCAATTCATTCTGAAGAGGGTACGTGCACTCATCACTTTTACTCCCTACATCAGTTTATGGCCCTTACAAGGGATGTCACACACACCCTTCTGGAGCAAAGACCTTGGTATACTGTCTGGACAGTGGCATTGCAGGCAGCAACCTCCCTACTGTAATGAATACTGCAACATGGAAGAGAAGGACATCTAAGGTTATGGTAATTTCTTACACAACTATTCTTTTTTTTTTACAGGTTGTCTTCAGCTTTCAGGATGTCAGATAAGTCTAGAGGGTTTAAGAAATGTGAGCATAAAATACCATATTCGAGTAACACTCCAAGTGCTTCTTTTACCTTAGGGCCACTAATTTTGAGTTAGAGTATGACATTTGTTTCAGCTTCAGCCACAGGGCAATTGAACGCCGGAGCAAACTTATTCTGAAAGGTTTACTGCCTTCTGCTTTTACTGTGTCAGTTGCCTCCCCTTCCGCTGCAAAAACTAAAGAAAATTCTCAAGGGGAGAAAGCTGATGAGACCAAAGACAAGCAAAAAGAAAAGTCTTAGTCAAAGTGCTCCCCTGACCACTCTCCTCACTCTGCTCCATCCCCAGAGATATCCAGAGTTTCAGATCCATTTCTTCACTCTGTTGTACTGTGTGTGTGTGTGTGTGTGTGTGTGTGTGTGTATCTCTCTCTCTCTCTCTCTATATATATATATATATATATATATATATATATATATATATATATATATATATATATATATATATATAAAGATTCTAATGTAATAGATTAGATATAGATTAGATATGTTTCTAGACCTCCGTCCTCATCCTTCAGGTCTACAAGGAGCCTCTCTGAAGCTGATGTAGACAGGGTAAGAAAATTTTGGGACCCTCATTAATTTGGGAGTTCTGGCTCTGTATTCTAGTGGACCTGTGAGCTTTGGACCAACCCAGATGCCTTTTATGACTCTTACTCTAATCCACCTTTCAGCTTTGGAGGTTTAAGATCTGAAAATTCCAGGATTGTTTGGGTTGGATCCAAAGACTTGGTGTTCATCAGCTCTGACATTTCTGGCCCAGTTGGTACTGACCTTATCTTAATGCGGCTTGGAGCCGTCGCGTCAGTGCCAAATCTGGGGGTAGGGGTTTGACTTGGAGATCATCGGATCTGTCCCTTCCCCTTGTGGTCTCAATGCTCATCATCTGGGCTCCAACCACTATGTCAAGGCATCAAGGGTGATGGGGAAAGTCTTGGATTTCTCCAGGCAGGTGCTTTCAGCTCCTACTGGAGTGGTTATAAGCTCCCCATCGGCCTCTGCATTTCAAGCAATGGAAGGAGCTTACCACATCATTGGAGATGGGACATCCTTCCCCTCCACAACTGTCTGCCTTGTGTCCCAAGTCTGCTCATTCTGTCCCATCTGGACACAGTCCATTTTAGTCTCAGGATGGTCCTTTTGCAGTACTCCCACACCCTTCCAGGTTCTCTTCAGGTCATCCCTACAAGGACATTTTCCAGAAGCATAAGAGCAAGAGGGGTAGCACATTGGTTACACAGCAGTTTTTAAGAGCAGGCACTGACTTTGACGGGGATGTATCCTCCAGGTCACTCCTTGCGGACTTCTCAGTCAGAAAAATTCTCAGACTTCTGAGATAGAAAAGTGGTTGGTCCTCAGAAGCCCCTTCCCAGGAGTAGTCTCTCAAGGCTTTTGGAACCATCTCAGTTGCGTCGTAAGTGGGAACCCTGGTAGATGAAATGGTGGACCTCATTTCTCATTAGACTTAGAAGGATCCAGATATGACAGAACCCAATCCTAGGAAGCCAGACAAGTACTTAGCACACAAAGACCATGCCCATTGGAGCAGAGCTCCCCCAGTTGATACCATGGTTGTTTCCGCAGCCACCAAAAGGGACTTGCTGAAGAAAGTCCCTCTGTCCATTCCCCTAACAGATTGTAGGGCACAGGACAGATTTAGTAAATTTTGCTTCAGCAACCTTTGCTTTGCGGTCACTGAATTATCTGGCACATTTCACAAGGTTTCAGAGGGATTTGATGAAAGAGCTTACTAATTCCATTCAGGGTCCATGTTAGTGAAGGATATAAAGACTGTCTTTTCACAACTGGCCAGCTTTCAGTCCCTGTCAAACACCTCTTTGCATCTGATTTCACACACTATGGAAGGTATTTCAGGAATGGCGGGATGTCCTCCTATTCATCTATTGCAGTATTCTTTACATGAGGGAGATGTTTGCCCAGGCAGTCTGATGTCTGCCAGTATACCAAAGTCTTTTACTATTGTAAGGTCCATAGCACATGTCACACAGGCAGCTATCAGATGTAGGCCGTAACAGTGACATATGCAAGCACCATCCTCAGAACTTTTACCGCCATCAGATCTCCATTCCCAGACATCGTTGTGCTGCCGGAATAGAGTATTTCTATTAAAGATAAGTGCCTCGTTGGGGAACCTTTTTTGTCTTTTGCTGCTGTATTGTTTTGCCTTCGAGTTAATGCCATCCAAGAAAGGGAAGTGTGATTGTGGAAGACCGATTACACAGTCATTGTCAGTGCCTTTTTTTGTCTTGGACCCCACCACAACCATAAGAACTGTTCTGTATGCTAGTCATTCTTCCCCAAGACCCTTCAAAGCTGACTTTCATCCCTCTCAATATACCTAGAGGACCAGAGCTTGAAAATTCTTGCTAAAAGCACAATGGTGAGTTCCTCTGGCCTGACGACAGAACCTACCATGAAGAGGAAGGCGAAAAGGCCTTGGCCCAAAGCTTCCGATGCACCTCTCTGTGGACTTTTCTCCCAAGGCACATGATAGCCCGGAGACCCGCTCTGCTTCAGATCCGGATCCTCAGGCCAAGCCTGCACTGCAGACTGCCTTAGAACTAGACGTTAGCAAGTCCTGGGAGGCCTCAGACATCAGGTACAGATGTACAGGGGCAACCAGGGCTAATTCTGTCAGAAGGCCTTAGTGGAATTGCACAAATCTTAGTGAGGGAAGAAGTCTACTCAGATTTGCTTGAATGCAGGCTTGCGTCCAACTCCTCGACCTTACAATAGATAGACTGTCCTGTTAAGAAAAAGCAGAAAACTAAGCATCCATCATCTCCTGTTGATCATCAAAAAGAGTGGCAAAATTTTGCCCAAGGATTATTCAAGGCCTTCACATCTCTAAAGCCTATTGCTGGGTCCCCTGCTCTTCCTCTCTCCTAACCTACTTCACCCCAAAAAAGGGTCAGACAGCCTACTTCAGAGGAAGATCAATCTTCAGATGATAGTGACTCATTGGCCTACTCCTCACAGATTCCCTCCTCATTAGACTGTGCTTCTCCTGAGGAAGATTATAATGGGACTGACTCCCGTATGGAGGAAATCTTATTTGGTGAAACCCTTTTAAAATGAGAGACCACTTCAAGTAGGACAGCTCTCAAATGTCAGAGGTTCAAAAGAGGTACTACAACCTTCTACTTGTGGAAACCCCCAGCCCTTCAGCTATCCCTCCTGTTATATCCCTGCCTTTCTGGATGCCTTTACTTCCATGTCCCTACACCCGGACTCTCAGCCTCCAGACCCTAAGAAGCCAGGCAGATACTGTAAAGTCCCTCAGGACAGCAGTTTCCTGTTTAAGGCTCCTGTTGCGGACCCCTCTGTCATCTCTGTAGCCTCAGACAAGGCTTTGAGGTACTTTCCTTCCACTTCTGTCCTTCCTTCTGTCAAAGACCGTAGGCAACTGGAAAGGTTTGAGGAAGAAATTTACATTTCAGTTACTCTAGCCTTCAGGAGTTGAATTACCAAACTCATGACCAAGTATTCCCTGGAACTTGCGTCACAACGATAAAAAATTGCCTGATGTGTCAAATTCAGAAAACCAGGCCTTGGCCTCTTCCCTAATTGCTGCTTCCTCCCAGGTGGTGTGTCACTCTGTGTAAACTGCAGCTGTGATGCTGTTGAGGCTACCTCCAGGGCTGCAGCTTCTGCCTCAGTGCTGAGGAGGTTTACTTGGTTTGAGGCTTCAGCCCCTCCCTGAGGACCTCAGGGCAAAGCATGGATGCTCCCTATGACAATTCTGCTTTATTTGATAAAGCTTCAGCTGATCACTTCAGATCACTGCAGGAAAAGAGCAAAGAGTTGAAAGAATCAGACGTATCTTCGTCTCTCCATTCCCAACGTTTCACAAGAACTGTCCTTCCAAACAGGTTTTCGCCCGCAGGCAAACCCAGCCCTCCCAATCCAAGCCCTCCAAGGAGAGCAGGAAACCTCGTCACTGCTCAGCTGTCCCCTCTTCCTACACAACTAAGCAGCCTTTTCCTGACTGAGCAGGTTCTTTCTGACTCCTCCGGACTCCCTTGCTCTACTTAGCTCTCCCTACATCTATCCCTATCCCTTCCGGCCTGAGAATCCATCACACAAGACGGTTTGGTATTGTACATCATAAAACAGTGAAATTTCATGGCATGGCACACTGTGCATCCCTTCAGGGTTATCCCACAGCCACCTGTGGAACAGGTACCAGTCTTCCCTCACATATTGGTAGACCTGTTACAACAGGGAATTGTGTGATCAGTGCCCACATCCCAAAAAAGGAACAGGCTTCTACTCGCGTATGTTCGTAGTAGCCAGAAAAGAAGGTACCTGGAGATCCATCCTAGAGCTTTCCTTCAACTTCCTAAAGGTGTCCTTCAAAATGCTCGCTCTTCAGACATTGTTTCCTCTGATCCTCCCACAGCTTTCTGGCATCCATAGACAGACGCCTATTTGCATATTTCCATTCATCCCAGGTTCAGGAAATGCCTTTTTCAGCCTGGGATCATGGCACTTTCCGTTCTTGGCCTTGCCTTTTGGCCTTTCTACAGCCCCAAGAGTTTTCACAAAATGTTTAGCCCCAGTAGTCGCATTCTGTGGAGACTCCAGGGTATTCAGATTTTCCTTTACATGGGCAACCACCTGTTTCAGGCGGTTTACTATAAAAATTTCGTGGTTGAGGTCCCCAGGTGGAAAATTCAAACAGATGTTTGAATTTTCACCTAGCGGAACATCTAAATGTCCAGAAGTTTATATTAGTGAATTCATTCAGCATTCGCTAATATAAATGCAAAGAACTGTACAGTTTGCAGTACAGTGTGGTTTGGAAATTCATCCCTTTCCTAACTGTAGTGCAATGTCTAAGTGGGAATACATAATTAGCAGGGCATCACGGGGGCTTGCCCCCCTTGCAAAAACGTGATATTAGGTATAGGAGTTTACTTTACGTGAGCTCCTATACTGACATCACGTGATGTTTTTGAAAACAATGTCGCATCTGCTGAATTTTATCAGTGGATTCCACATTGTGACTTATGATTTTTTTTTTTTTCCCGTGGTTTACTTTTGATATGGCTGTCATTTTTTTTTGACGTTTAACATATTGATAGCAAACAGTTCCAAGCAAATACCCCAGATGAACTGCTGACGAACCTCCACTCAGCCATTGTCATCTTAGAACAACTAGGATTCATGGTCATCCTCAAAAAATCTGCCCTCAGCCAATCCCAAGATCATGTCTTTCTGGGGTGTAGATTCCCAACAGAATAGTAGTGTCCCTTCCACCTCAAAAGGCTCAGGAGCTCTGTCAGACCTTCTCCTGCACCTCTTGTCAGCAAGTCAGTTTCTCAGAATCCTTGGACTGCTGGCTTCCACCATACTTATGCTACCCCTGGCAAGACTTGATATAAAGACGTTTCAGTGGCTTCTGAAGTCGTTATGTATGCAACATGCTCACCCACTAGAACTTCATATCCTGTTCCTACCTTGCTTATAGGAGGAGCTCCTATGGTGGATACAGCAAATGTCCTTCAACCTCAGACTTCCCATCCACCTACCCCCCTCGACTCAAGACCTGTACACACAGATGCTTCGGGTACAGGCTGGGTGGCTGCATTAGGCCCCCACATACTGTTCAAGCCCCGTGGTCTCTCTCTCAGGAAAAGGATCACATAAATGTAAAAGATGAAGGCATTGATCTTCGTTATTCAGTCCTTTCAGTCCCTTCTCAACACAGGCCGGTTGAGGATCTACACAGACAACATGACTATTCTGTGATATGTGAACAAGCAGGGGGGAACCAAATCCTACCTCCTGTGCAGATTAGCCTTCCAGGTTTGGGAGCTAGCCCTCCAACTTCAGATTTCTTTGCAGGTGGTCTACATCCCTTGCAATCAAAACTCTCTAGCATACACCCTGAGAAGATTCCCAACACAGGCCCACGAATAGATGCTTCACAGGGGATGTGTTCCTGGACATAGTCCACCAGTGGGGTATTACTCAGACTTGTTTGCCTACCCTCTGAACAGACAGAAGACCTTACCCCCTGTCATGGAAAGTGGATGTCCTGTCAATACCCTGGAAGGGGAAGTTTCTATATGCATTCCCTCCCCTTCCACTCATTCCAAAAGTCCTGCTGAAGATGCTGCAGGACAGACCAAAAATCTTGCTGGTGACTCCCTATTAGCCAAGACCACATTGGTTCCCCCTTTTCCTGCTCCTAGCCAAGGGCAGTCATCACAAGTTACCTCACAGAGTAGACGTATTCACACAACACAAGGGTTCCCTCATCCACCCACACTTGGCAACTCTACAAGTGACACTGTGGGTGCTAGAACCCTTGATGCTTCTAGTCACCTATTCTCTGAGGGCATGCTTCAAGTCCTTAAGGAGGCCAGGAAACCCAGTACTAGGAAATCTTAACCTGTTCAAATGGAAAAGATTTTCTCTGTTGCATCTCTCATAACCTGGACCCACTGGTTCTTTCATACCTGTGTGAGTTGCTCAATTCTGGCTTAGCTTATTCATCTGTAAAAACACATCTGTCAGCCGTTTCTGCATGTCTGCCTCTTTCACCTCCTTTAGCTTCCAGATTTGAGGTCAGGTAGTTTTTCAGTCATCCTCCACATTACCTCCCAAGAGGCATGTGATGCCTCCCTGGGACCTTAAAGGACCACTACAGGAAAATAATTCAAAAATATATATTTTTTCACTTTTCCTTAAGTTTGTGTCTCTGCAGACCTGTATGTTCCGCAGTGAAGTAGTAAATACTAATTGTATTCTGTTTGTACCCCTGACTGCCCTCCTGGGGGCAGACATCCTGATGAGAATTAGTTCTGTTCTAAAAGAAAATCTAGCCCATAATATACTGCAAGTCCACTGTATTTGAGATTTTAGTGCCCATAGCTGTACTGTTACAGTACTGTTCCATTCGCTTAGAATGGAAGAACTGAGATGAGAAGCTATTTTTCAGAGGCCTCAATAAAAGAATAATTCACCGTCATGTAGTGCATCTTACAAATGCATTTGCTGCTGATGTGTTACACATTCTGTGAAAAAAGCTTCCCGAAATAGTGGCTCTCTGCTGACATATCAGCCTTTTTTAGGCATTTAACTTTGATATGCCTCAGTTTCTTCTTCAGTTACACCTCCCATATACCACAACCCCCTGCTAGCAAGAGTATCACATTTCCTGCCCTGCAAGGTTCAGCTATTCAGTTAGCTTTGCATGACAATACACAGCAAACAGATTTGCTTGCTGTCTGCCTGGTGTGCCAGTAAAAGTGTTCCCTCATCTCTCTCACTCCTATCATCTTGAATAACACTTTTACAGTAAATCAGGTTACAAAAATGCTTTTTCTCAATCCTTCATATAAAGGAGTTTAAGTATTTATTTACAAATGCCTGTAACATACACGGATTACCATTCATTTTGGCCACTGACAGATTGGGCTGTTTGCAAAAAAAAAAAATAAAATAAAATAAAAAACACAACTCTAAGAATATAGACATTTGCCTTGCATAGAATTTCAGTCCTTGGCTTCGTTTTCCCTTACGCATACTACTGAGTTCTCCTTATATTTCTGTGTACTACTGCTATTGTCTGCTCATATTCAGGTTTTTTTTTTTATTTTTTATTTTTGTTCAAGTTAAAGTATTTCCTTCATGCTATGCAGTGCCTACTCCTAATGTTGTGAACAGTGTTGTGCATACTGTTAGTCCTCAATGTCAACTGATGGCCATTCCAAGCTGTCAGTACAAGTTTGTCTATTCACTGATATCCAGAATTTCACACATTTCCTCAATAAGCTAGATAAATCAGACTACCGCCAACAGTATGTTTCATACTACTGTCATGTTTTATGTACTTGTAACTGTTGCATTTCTATAAACATATGAATATACTTCTTACAGCAAGGATCAAGCATAAAAAGCCATTTAGCTATGTACATCAATGAAACAAATGTGATGACAGCAGTTATTAGAATTATACATAAACATCAACTCACATCTACCACAGGGATGGGCTATGGCTTCAGAAAAAAACAAAAGGGTGCAAAGCTAAAACTTTGGTTGTTGAACATCTGCTCTGTAACTCCAAAGTACAGGCAAGCCAGATAATGTTCAATTTGTCTATGGACTCAACACTGCTTGAAGACAAACATAATAACAGCTTCTATACAGTTAGAAACAAGAGCAATTATGTAGATAAGACACCTTTCGGTTATGCTTGCCTCAACAAGTGCATAATTTGTGAAGTCACATGAATAACAATGGCTTGCCTTTCAGTACATCAAGGGACCAGCTCAGCTGACGGGTATCATGCTGAGAGAGCATTCCATTATGGCGACATCACCCCTCCTTGGAGTAACTGCAATTCACTGTTCAGCAACATAAGATGGGGGTGTGATGCATATGCTTGTGAACCCTAAGTCACAGGCAATGGATTATCATTTGCACATGGAACCCTAACAATAGTATCAGATGAGGCTAGAGAAGGACCACAGAGTAAAGCTGGTTTTAAACTGAAGACGCACCTTAATATTCAAATGGTACCGGTGTCACAAAACTGTTACATTTCAACATGGACTGCACACAATCTAGTAGTGTAATAAATTGTAGATCCATATTTGTGCAGACATTACTCCAGTGTAAGATCCAGTGTAAACATCTTACTATCATTTACTTGTTTCCATACTAGAATACCCTGCTGACTGCTTCTGCAAGTCGTATCAAAAAAGGCACGTCCGCATATGGGAAAACAGTCATAATTGGTGATACTGTCTCTTGTTAACACCATATTGTGGCTTTTACATGCAGCTGTGAATTATGCAGCACATTAAATTTTATACTCTACTCCCTGCAGCAGATCACACAGCATTATCTTTCTGGCTTCCTAGTACAGTTTAAAACAGTATGTAATCCAACTGGTTGGTGAGAAACTCATGATGTTCGTGTTACCCTGCTGCAGTCATCACACTTGGGTTATCCTGCCGTCTGCCCGAATTCCAAAGTCTTGGTCCGGCGTCGGTTGCTGTCGCTTCTTTCCTGACGTCAGTGCGCCAAGGGTATATCAGAGGCATCTGACGCCATTTTCTTCAGTCTTTCTTGCCGCACGGTGCCCGAAGCAGAAGCAGTTTGCAAGTGCAGGTCGGCCGACACCTGAGATTTTCGAATCGAGTTTCAGTCCGAAGTCTTCAAAGCTAAGTACCCTGTTGGGGAACCTTTTCTTGCCTCAGTCCGATGTCAGAAAGTTAACAATTGCATTTCTTGTAGGAAGCAAATACCTCATAAGGACTTTCATTCTTTTTGTATACCTTGCCTAGGCCCAGACCACGACGTCACTGGTTGTTGGTTTTGTGCTAGGTTCAATAAGTGAACTATTAAGCGACGCTTTGATTTCGCACGACACTACTTAGGTAGGGAAATTTAATTACACTTTGCCGTCGGAGCAACCGACTACCGGCGTGCATAAAAAATGCAAAGATAAAGGCAACCTAGATCCAAGCCAGACTCCGAGCCCTCGGCTGGGCCGGTCGCCGGTTCTCCGGTTTTCAGTGAGACGCCTACGCAGCCCCTGGCTACCGCTGAATTTGATCCCCAGACCGCTTCGGATTCTCCAGCAGAGTTTTCTAGGCTGACGCAGCCATTTTCTTTAGGCCCTACCGACGACATTGCAGTAGGAGAAGTCGGTGCTGTAGAAACACCTTCGGTTTCTGAAGGTGTCTTGAGACCGACTACTCTCACCATAAAATCTTATGCTAAACTAAAGACTCCTCTAAAACCAAAAAAGACTACTTTTCAGTCTCCAGGTAAAGGCCCTATGCCCAAGAAACAAATGCTTAAAATGGCTGAAGATTTAATTTCTTTGATCAGGGGTTCCCACCCCCACCCCCGATAAAAGGCCTTGATGAGGAGGATTATGCCTCCTCTGATCAGGTGTCTGTTTCCTCAGACTCCTCTGAGGAACAGGATTACTCCTTTCCCCTTTATGAAGATTCTGATGCTGAAGACTCCATTCCCTCAGCTTCTCCCCCTGAAGATTATTCCTTTGGGGAAACCTTACTTACCATGAGGGAACATTTCCACTGGGAAGGTCAGGACTACTCCGACTCAAAGAAAAGGCTCAGAGTTTTACTCCCCCAGCACAGACCCCTTGCTATCCCCCCAGTTTTAGACATTGTGGATGATGTTTTCTTAGAATCTAGTCTAAATCCAGATTCTCTGCCTCCTGCTCCAGCCAAACCAGATAGATACTATAGAGTGCCTGACTCGCACAAATTCCTATGCAAAAGCCCTGTTGCTGATCCAGAGACAATCTCCCAGGGTCCCAAGGGGGCTAAGGCTTCTATGGCTAAAAATCCTGTACCCTCTGAAAGGGACACCAGAGCACTAGATAGGTGGGGGAAGAAGGTTTACACCTCAGCTACTCTAGCTATGAGAGCACTAAATTGTCAATTTCACATGCTTAAATACCAGCAATTCCTAATACCTTAAATAAACAAAAGATGGGCACACACCCTCAACAGTCTGAATTCAAGGAAATGCAGGAGCTGTTGCATGCAGCTGAACAGGTGGGCAAACATACTTTACAATGTGGTTTTGATGCCTTGGAAGCTTCCTCTAGAGCAGCTGTTACTGGGTCTGTTATATGTAGGCATGCTTGGTTAAAGGAACAATCTCCGCAAAGTTACTAGATGCACCCTTACAGCAGGATGTCTTATTTGGGTTAAAGCAGAGGAGGTTTTAAAGAAAATGGAGGATAAGTTAAAATCTATGCAGATGGTTAAAGATTTCTTACAAGTACAGCCCCCACGATTCAGCAGAAATTGGCCAATTGGTCCTTTCCAGCTTCTGACAGACCACAGAGGGGTAAATACAGGCACCCAAGGGGCAGAGGACAAGCACAAATCCCTTACAAACCTCGCCAATGGGACACTGCAACACAGAAGAGATGAGAAGACAGGCCACAAACTACTAGAAGGCAACACAATGACTTGTACCTCAAACTGCCAAGCAAACCTCTCCTGGCAGCTCCCTTGGGAGGAAAATTAGCACTTTTTGCAGACAACTGGCGCATCGTCACAAAGGACAAATGGGTCCTAGACATTATCTCACAAGGATAAAGATTCCATTTCCACACCTTGCCAAGTATAAAAGGAATGCCAAACTTGCCACAAAATCAATGGGCAGAGGCACAAAACCAAATTACAGCTCTAATGGACATGAGAGCCATTCAACTGGTATCTACACAGGAGCAAGGCCAAGGATTTTACTCAAGGCTCTTTCTAGTCCCCAGAAAGGACAATGCTTGGAGACCCATTCTGGACCTTTCAGTTTTAAACACCTTCTTGCAAGTACCCAAATTAAAGATGCTAACACTACAGCAGCTTCTTCCCATGTTGGGCAAGAAAGCTTGGCTAGTAACGTTGGACCTCAAGGAGGCATACCTGCATGTCCCTATCTGACAAAATTGCAGAAGATACCTCCGTTTCATTGCAGGTTCAACCCATTACCAATTCTCTGCACTGCCCTTTGGCTTATCTACTGCACCCAGGGTCTTCACAAAATGCCTGGCACCAATAATTGCATACTGCAGACAGAGGAATTCAAATATACCCATACCTGGACGACTGCCTCATCCAAGCAGAAAGCAAGGACATTCTCTTACATCACCTGGCTTTTGTAAAACATCTTCTAAGTTGCCTAGGGTACACAGTAAACGAAAAGAAATCAAAACTAGTGCCCTCACAAAATATGACATTCCTGGGTGCCAGCTTGAATACAATGGCCCAGATGGCTTATCTGACGCCAAACAAACTACAATTAACTCGATACTACAGAGCAATGGCAACAAAGACCCAACTCCCTGCAAGAAAAATTCTGCAGGCCTTGGGCTTCATGGCATTTTGCATACTACTAATATTTGCAAAACTGCATAGGAGGAAATTACAATGGTACCTAAAAAGCTTATGGACTCAACACAGCCACAGCTTGGAAACAGTGATACCTCTCATTCCTTGCCTTCAACAGGAGTTCCTATGGTGGTCACAGGCATGTCACCTCAACAAGGGTCAGCCTTTCACCTTACCCCCCGCCAGGCAAACTGACAACAGATGCATTGGACTATGCCTGGGGCGGCACACATGGCAGGACGGTGCATTCAAGGGATATAGACTGCAGATCAAAGGAATCTGCACATCAATCAAAAAGAAATGCTAGCTGTACAAAATGCTCTGACAGCCTTCAAGGACCTCTTACATCCAGGACAGCTTATCATAAGAACAGACAACACCACAGTAATGTGGTACATGAACAAGCAAGGGGGTACACACTCCTATCCTCTCTGCAGGCAAGCAATGACCTTGTGGAACACAACACTGGCTTACCAAGTTCAATTACAAGCTCAATTCCTGCCAGGAAAAAAGAACACATTGGCAGGCGACCTAAGCAGAAACATCATGGATCCCCATGAGTGGAAACTGGATCCACAAGTATTTGCAATGATAACTCAAAAGTGGGGGCTCCCAGACAGACCTATTTGCCAGCCCCCAAAACTATCAACTAACAGAATTTTGCACAAGGACTTTTCACCATCAAGCTTGGAAGGTGGACGCACTTTCATTCAGTTGGAAAATGCTGACAGTATATGCCTTTCCTCCATTACCCCTTCTCACAAAGGTGCTGCTGAAAGTCAAGATGGAGAGACCCCGAATTATACTCATTGCCCCAGACTGGCCACGCCAGCACTGGTACCCACTATTAAGGAATATGGCCCAGGGCCCACCATGGATTCTACCACAAATTACTCATCTGCTCACACAGCAAGACAATCAGATTCTACATAGCCAACTCAAAACCTTAAATTTGGCTGCATGGCAAATCACCTAAGTAACCAGCCAGCTCCTCTCTCACAAGCTGTTATGGATGTTATTCTGGAGGCCAGGAGGCCCAGCACCAGGAAAGCCTACTCAGACAAAAGAAAAAGGTTTTGCGCCTGGAACCAAGCTAAAGGCCAAAATACACTTCACCCTGACGTACCTCAGATTCTGCAATATTTAACTGAGATGTTACACAAAGGGCTTTCTTTTTCATGTATTAAAATCCACGCCTCGGCTATTTCATCTCACTACAACACGGATCCTCCCCTATTTTCACATCCACTCCTAAGGCAGTTTCTCAGAGGGGCCAAAAACATTAGGCCTCTCAGGAGAGCACCAACACCTACTTAGGACCTCAACTTTGTTCTGGAAAAACTTACGCTACCTCCTTTTGAGCCAGCTTTCTCAGCTGACTTAAAGTTTATATCATGGAAGACTGCCCTGCTGCTAGAAGTAACTTCAGCGAGAAGAGTTTCAGAGCTTCAGGCACTAATGGCAGTAGAGCCTTTCCTCATTTTTCATCAAGACAGAGTTTCTCTACGAAGTAACCCCTCCTTTATGCCTAAGGTGGTATCCAGTGTGGCTCTAAATCAAACCATCCATTTACCCACCTTCTTTCCAAATCCACAGAACAAAGGAGAAAGATTTCTACATTCCTTGGACATTCACAGGCAGTTATGTTACTACTTGGATAAAACTAAGGTTTTCAGAAAATGTGACCAGCTTTTTGTATCCTATGCTACAGCATCACAAGGAAAGGCTATCTCAAAACAGACCATTTCCAAATGGATAGGACATTGCATATGCTTTTGCTACACCCACCATGGAAAACCAGTTCCTGCTAGCATAAGGCCCCACTCTACCAGGGCAGCAGCTACATCTACGGCCTACCTCAGGGGGGGTGCCAACCAAGGATATTCTGGAAGCTGCAACTTGGAGTTCAGTACACACCTTCACCAAACATTACCACTTACCACTTTAAGACTAGAGCTGGCTTCGCCACTGCAGTTTTGCAGGGCCTTCTAGCCTCCTCTAACCCTCTTTGACTCCACCACCCATCCTTAGCTCTGGGATTCTACCAAAGTGTGATGACTGCAGCAGGGTAACACGATGAACATAGTACAGTTTTGTACCTACCATAAATGTAGATGTTAGAGTGTATACCCTGCTGTAGTCCAGGTTACCCTCCCTCCACCCCCTCTGAACTAGCTGAACTTCTCTACCACTCTATCCTATACTACCTCTGTGGTGTATTTGCTTGTGCCTAAGGGTTTTGTTTTATTTATATATATATATATATATATATATATATATATATATATATATATATATATATATATATATATATTGCCTACCTGTTAGGGGCACCTGACATTTGGGGCAAGAAAAACTGAAGAAAATGGCGTTGGATGCCTCTGATATACCCCTGGCGCACTGACGTCAGGGAAGAAGCGGCAGCAACTGATGCCGGACCAAGACTTTGGAATTCGGGCCAACTGCGAGACCACCTGATGGCAGGATAACCCAAGTGTGATGACTGCAGCAGGGTATACACTCTAACATCTACATTTATGGTAGGTACAAAACTGTACTTTCCAAAAATTCAATACACACATGCCTGACCTATCAGAACATATTTGACAAAATGAAGGCACTGCTGTGTTCAGGAATTATAATCACCTCTAATACATATCTCATGAAGCACCATTGTGAACCCCAATCTTCAGAGAATCTGACTGAGTGCCAGGTAGCTAAGTGACACAATGCCCCTTACATATCCATCCTGACATCTACTCTCCATTGATTGTCAGTGTTCCATGCTGTCCATTCTGAAACCTCCACACTAGTCTATTGCTGAGATGGTTTGTGTAGTTTATGGCAGTGGTAAAAAGGAGCAAAATAACCTTTGGAAAATCTGGACAGAGAGGATCCAACTCAGAGAGCTTCCCCGTCTGTCAAATGAATCACATTTTTGATAAGCATAACAGAGCTGGGACAAAAATTGCATTTCCAGACGTGATTTTAAATGGCATTTTTATATCCTGTATGACTCTGCAAATGATGTCAGGCAAACCACCTAGCAGTATTAGGTAATGCAAGCGGAATGCACTGACTCCAGGGGTTCCAGTAAGTGCTTTCCCGTCAGTCCTGCCAGGCTGCATCACACTGTTTCACATCACCCATGCTAAACATATATATTGGTGAACCATGCTGCTTTTCCCGTCTATTCATAAGACACAGACTACACATAAGCTGGGGATGTCAGCTCTGGGCACCTCATAGTCACTCCATTTAAGAGGGTTGGTCTCATCCATGCCATGCTACGTCATTCTCTTTGACACATCCAATACTAAAACACACACACACTGAGAGAAAATGTACTGGTGAACCATGCAGCATTGCCCACCTCTCTACAAAACAGTGCTGTAACAACTGTGGGCCACCCTTTCTGCAGTTGATGTCAGTTCACGCCACCCAACAGTTGCAACAAGCCCACTACACTGACATCATGTCATCCCTAAACAGGGTTGGTGCCAGTGCAGCTCAAGCTACATTGTTCAACGTTACACCTCTCGCTCACGCTCTCGCCTCTTTTGCTCTCACCACTCTCACGACACTCTGACACATATGTGTGTACATTTACAAAGGCAGACTTGCAAGCTAACATTAATTTCACACAATTCCCCCAACTCATCTGAAAATAGTGATGTAAAACTTGTGTGCAGTCACTCTTCCGATGCCTTGAAACAAGCACAGTGCAGTATCCCCCTCTGTTTGCCTAACTGGGCTGCCATTGCCCCAACTGGTCTTCATCAGTCTTGTTTTGTAGCACAGAATGCTACAGACAGATAACCACAGTGTGTCATTCAACTCTGACTTTTCTCACCTCTCCACAAAGCGATGAAGAAACTGCTATGGGTGATCCTAGATGCTGTTGACGTCTACTTTAGGTACCCACTATGTCCTCAATGAAGCCAACTGAACAGGTTCTAGATGCCGCACCCAAAAGTTACATGCCAGTCCATCTCAGACCCTGTTCTCCCATAAACCCATAAGCTTCCTATATGCACACAGAGACGCTATCGCAATGCAGCAGTATACTATGCCTATTTCCCAACCCTTCTCAAACACATTTGCAAAAGAGTTCCATCTATGATTCTAAAAAAAAAAAAAAAAAAAATTACATCGTTCATAAAAGCACAGTAGCTGTGTTCCTCTTCCTACCTCTCTTTACAATATAATGATATCCAAGGTCAACTAAGGTATTGATGACCTAACCCCAAGATTGCCATCACTTGTTGCAGCAAGCCCTGTGGATGTGAACCAAAACACTCAATATGCTGTTGGCAGTCTAAATATGCAGCATCGAGCAATGATGGAACCTACCAAATGAATTGGTTATCAGCTTCCACCCTTAATACAAATTATATAAATATATAAAATTAATATAAAACCACCCACACCTATGCAATACACGCACCCAAACAAACGAGTCCTCCAGGATAAAAACAAACGCGATCTCCACAACCCTCCACACCACGTACAGTCCACACACCTGTGCCTCAGAGTATTCACCGTAAACCAAACATATTAGTCATGGGAGAGTCCATTGTCAGACACGCATATGTGCCTCGCACCACACTGGATATGGAGAAAGTCACAGTTTTCTGTCAGGTGCCAGAACCCCCACCATATACACAAACTCAATTCTCTCAACAACAGGTACTGTTAGGACTGCATTAGTCCATGTTGGTGTGAATGACGTGAGACATACCTCTGTGGACTATATGAAGAGAAACAAGACTGAGCTCACTGATTGTGCCCCAGGCAGGTATGTCCCTATCCTTAAGCAGCATTCTGCCGTCACTCAGAATCATGCCTGAAAACATTCAGAAAAATGACTTACTGTAACAAATGGCTTATTTTCTGGTGTCTTTCCAGGTGGATTTAGTACCTGATCGACAGACCACAATACGTTGCCAGAGCTAGCCTGCCTCTGTCTCACCTGGGCTTCAGGCCTCTGGCAAAGGCTCTTGCCTCCCCCTATATTGACATTTTTAGGAAAAGTGTTGATGTTAAAACTACCGACATGAAAATTTAAACCAAACAAAAATTACAGGTCAAGCTGTTAAATGCTAGTAGTCTAAACTCGAAACACTCCTTAAAATGGAGAACGTCAACATTTGTGCTGTAACACAGACCTTGTTCAAGGCAGCAGAAAGCATTCCTGCACTACCAGGCTATAACTCATTCCATAACTTTCGGCCCCAGAACTTGGACCACAGCTCCAGAGGTGTTGCTGTTTCCATATTCATAAAGGTTGTGCACACCTCCAGACTGGTAGCCCAACATAATGCATCAGAGAGACTTTAGATCAGGAGTGTCCAACCCGCGGCCCGCCACCCTTGAGTTGGAATTTTACTTTTTTCCCCATTTCATTTCATGTCCAGCTGAAGGAGGAGGATCTTTGGGTTGAATTGAGCAAGAGGGATCTTCTGAATTGACGGGTAAGCTTGTTGTAGTTGTAGTGGTGAGTGGACTGAGTGAGTGAAAAGCTTTGAGAGCTATTTTTCTGTCCTGCAAGGAAGGATTGCAGATGCTAGGGTTGTGTACTGTGGATGGGAAGTCAGAGCACAGAGGCTGGGGTTGTTCTGCCAAGAGGACAGAACTTTGTCTGTGTCTTGTGTGTTCCCAGGCATCCCGACCACAGTGTTGTGTTTTCACATGAGACAGGCAGTGTGTTTTGGGGTAGGGGATGCTGTCTGGTGACTGGCGTTAAGCGGCATTCCTCTGTGACATGTGCTGAATTTTCACCTTTGAAAGTATAGTTTGGCTTGTATTTTGGTTGATGGAGAGTGTCTATGTCTGAGAGAATATATACTGCAAAGTGTGATTTAAATTTTAAGAGTATGTGCATGTTTGGACTCGGAGAATGCATGCTCAATGAGTGGGTGTTCTCCAGCAGGACTTTAATTTGCCGGTGGTGCTCGCTGCTTCACTACCATTGAGCTCGGACCAAGAAACGCCGGATTGTTTGCTGTTTGGCGAGTGAGAAAGGTGTGAATGTGTTTGTCTGTGGGAGTGCATGTGTGCATGGGAGTGAGAGATCGGTCGGCGGTTATCTAGCTGGGCAGCATTTTGGGTGAGAAAAGTGTGGGTGTGTTTGTGGGAGTGCATGCGTGTTGTACATGCACGATGTGCGTGGGAATGAGAGATCGGTCAAGTGGTTGTCTAGCTAGGCAGCATTTTGGCTAGTAGGTTGGAGAGAGAATGGAGGAGTGTGCCTGTGTGTGGTGGAGACTGGAGGGCGATCCCTGGCAGCGGCAGTGAAGGGGGTTTGTCTGCTGGACTGCTTCTTTGTACCTCTGCAGATGACCAGAAAGTAAGGACACATTTTAAGATTGGGAAATTGCTAGAACAGTTGGTTTTCCTTTGCCATTGTCGGAGGGATGTGAGGTCTGAAACTCGGGTGTCTTGTTTGTTGACTTTAATCCCCAATCATGTGCCAGAGGGCTGTTTTGTGGGATGGGACAGGATTGGTGCAGGGCTGGTTGCCCTTTTCAAACCATTTTGGGCCTGGCTTGTGAGACTCAAACCCTGTGCCTGGTCGCCTTCCCAAATACATACATATATATATATATATATATATATATATATATATATATATATATATATATATAGATGTGTATATATATATATATATATATATGTGTGTGTGTGTGTGTGTATGTTGCTGCTTAGAAACATTTTCTCTCATGTAGATTTGCAGTTGAGCAGATGTTGAGTGGAGAGGGAGTTTGCTTGTTTTTCCTTCTTCTTGTTTGACATGATTGTGATTGTGTGCTCCATGGGCATTTGTGGAGCTGTTGTGGTTGCTGTGTGGGACTGACTTGTGGTGCTAGTGGGAGGCTGGCTGTCAGAGGGCCAGAGTAGTGTCCAGAGAGTTGATATAAAATGCGTAATATCTTGTGGGTGGTTCGGCCCACTGATTGCATTCATTTTGGTTTAGGCTTCTGTTGCTTTGGCCCTGGAGTTATGGATGTTTCACTGGGAGTGTCGGTGTCGCATCTGTTTGCACACTTGCCTTTGATGCTTGTGAAGGTGTGAGGAGCTGTGGTTCCATCTTTGCACGGGCAGTGGTCTTCATGTTCTGTCACATTTCATGTAGGATGCTGGACTTCAGAGATATATTAAACAACCAGCACAAATGTTATATTGTTGTATAATAAATGACAGCAGCGTGCCCACGCAGTTAATTTGATGGACTTCACATGTCACACATGCCTTTGGATGTGAAGTTTGATGGATTGATTTCTTGTATGTGCTTTTGTCGTGGCTCTCAACCTTCCATCTCCGGGGTGTGGAACACTGGCTCTGATGGTGTGGGCAAGGTGTGGAACACATAGTGGCTTGCTGGCAACTTCAACTGGGAAGGCCATAGGATAGTTGAAATATGCTGGTTTTACTTGTAGAGAAGATATTTTAATGAATTGGTATGATTGATTTCTATTTGCCATGGATTTCACTTGAGGAAGATCCTAGCAGTGAGTGTGTGAGACTCTTTCAATGAGGAACTTTGGGGAACTTTGAGGAACGTGAACTTTTTGGCACCCCAAATGAGGTGCGTTCCTGATGATGAGGTGCACTTGACCGCTGGCTTTTGTTGTTGTTTGTTATAAAATTCATGGGTGCCTTCCATGGACATGAGATCGGGGTCCCTTCTGCCTGTTTTCATGGTGCCACAGATGGCTGTTGGACATGCTGTGACATTTTGAGGCACACGGCAATTGAGGGCTTTCATCACTGTCTTGACCCAGTTTTTTCACATCGCTTGAGGTGCAGCTCTTGGGCACCCTTTTGTGGTGCAACATGGATAGCAGGCCTGTTTGGCCACAGGGGTGAGCAGGTTTGCTCGGAGTGCCACAATGGTCACAGGGCATGGCATGTATGTTTCTCTTGGCTCTCAATCTATCAATGCTAGAAATCTGGTTATGGTCATGGTGGGAGGACAATGACCCAGAGGTGGGGACAAATGTTGTGTATTTGCTCTTTTAGACTTGCAGGTGTGCTGGCTGGCTGGAGTGACAAGGGGTTTGTGCAAAGTGCATTTTCTGAAGGATTTGAAATCTGAAACTCAAATTGTGTAGTTGTGTGGCGGCAATCCTGAGATCATGCAAGTGGTATGGCAGAAAACCACGGGTTTGATAAGGTGTGCCATCTGTTGGTGACAGTGAAGCAAATGTAGAAATGGAGGTTATTCATTTTTTGAGAAGTGAGGGTCTCATCATTCCTGATGTTGCCCGTGTTTCAGGGACAGATTGCAAAGCTGGAAATGGAGGAGTGCATGTGGGCATTGGGGACATGATGGAGGACATGGAGACCAGCAGAATCACAGGTGTGGTCTCGCAAGTTGAAAGGTTTGTACCTGTTGATTTTTTGCAAATAAACTGGGATGTTAGATTTAACTGTTTTTATAATTAGAATGAGATATTGAGTTTTAGGGCAAATGTTATGCATTTATTGATTTGTTTATTGTTTCACTTGCAATACACAGCCAGTGGGCCGACTTTTGTATTGGTCCGTGTATGCCTGGGGTTTTTTGCTCTTTAGTTTTTTTTTTTTTTTTTTTTTTTGCTCTTTAGTTTGTGAGAGACCTTTTTTTGCTTTAGATGCAGCTAACACTGGGTAAAAGAGCGATTCATCTGGTAGCCTGGTATAGGTCCCCCACCATGTCCCTAGACAACAACTCCACATTCCTAAGCACCCTGGAGAATATTTGGGACCAACCTAACAGTCATACTGGGTGACTTCAACTACCCCTCCATTAACTGTGGAAAACTACTCCTGTACCAATACACTTACCCAACGTTTCCTGGAATTCATTAATTCCAATGCACTGGACCACCTTGTGCTTATCCCCACCAGAGATAGCAACATCTGTCACCTGGTCATTACTAACATGTGCGACAGTTCCTCTACACCAATACTCAACTCCTACCTGGTTAGATCCGACCACAAATTTAATCACCTTGGACATCCTTGTCCCGTCCCCGTCCCCCCGCAAAGGTAACCACCATGAAAAACTCCGCCAAAGCTAACTTTGGGCTTTTAAAACAGTGGTGGCTAACTTAGCACCCAGACAAAAGTAGAACAGTTGCATAACCACCAAATCGTACGCCAATGCACTGTACGAACACGTACGCAAATGCATGGATCTCACCAGACCCAACAGAACCAAGATGCTCGTCTCAAAAAAAAAAAAAAAAAAAAAGCCAATCTGATGGTCCACCTGTCGTAAACAAACTCTACAGCAGAAAGAGGCAGCCGATGCGCAATAAAGTGAATTCCAAGGACTGTAAAAAATCCCTCATCACCCTCAACAAAATGTTGAGATCCCTCATCAGATCCTCTGAAGCTAGCTATGAAAACTGAATTACAGCAGATAGTAAAGACAACCACAAGGACTTGTATTGTTAAAGAAGCTCCATGGCAGTACACAAATTCAGTCTGAGCTACTGCACAATGGTACCGCCTATACTGAGCCAACACATATTGCCAATATACTGGCTGACAGATTCATTGCCAAATATCCATCTTGTATGGGACCTGACAATATTCCTGGCTGTGCTCTCTATGAACTAGAGTGAACTTGTACCTCACTTGTGTGCCTTGTTCAATCAGTCTCACATCAGGCTTTGTTCCTACCGAATGTCACACTTCTGTAGTCATCCCTGTACACAATGGAGGAGCGACTTCAGACCCTGGGAGATATTGCCCCATTAGCCTGACAAGTCTTATAAGCAGCGCTATGGAACGCATCATCATGGACCTAATAAACAAGGATATAGGGAATCTCCAAACTATGGATCCCACACAGTTTAGTTTTATGAAGGTTAGATCATGCCTGCTCAACTCAGTTGACTTCTTTGATTCACTCAACAAAGCTGTGGATGAAGGCAAAGTGGTTCCATACAACCTACCTTGTTCTGGCCAAGGCCTTTATTAACATTCCCCAGTCATGAATCATAGAAAAACTCAACCTATGCATCAACCCCCATATCAGTAGTTGTGTTGCAAACTGGCTCACATATACAAAACCACAGTGTGACAGTAGCTGACTCCAAGTCAGACTGCTGACCAGTCATGAGTGTAGTCCCACAGGGATCGGTCTTGGGTTCTCTCCGGTTTGGTATCTACTTCTCAGAAGTCCGGTCCAACATGAAGGTACTCTGGCTGACAAAATGCACAGATGATTGTACATTGGGAGCCATTATTAACTCCCCAAGTGATGTTGACATCCTACAGACAGGCCTTTGTGAGACCGACGACTGGTGTCAGAACCATGGCCTTAAGCTCAATGTCAAAAAATGTGTTGTCATTCCCTTTGGGGAAAAAACCCAGTTTCCATTAACTACCACATCGATGGAAGTCCACTGAGCACAGAAGGCATTATAACAGATTTGCGAACACAGGTTAACAGCAATCTCTCCTTTGACCACCACACTGCCACTGTGGTCAGAAAGTCCTATGTGGCACATCTCATTACTAAGGGTTTGGCATCCGGGAAGAGTGAGGTCATGGTTTCCCTCTACTCTTCCCTCATTAGGCCAATCATTGAGTACAATGCCCCATTTGGCATGTACATCACTAGACACCTGCATCAACTGGAGAGGCCACAAAAGTATCAGAGTATCCTAGGCCTTTAACACTTGTCCTTTATGGACACACTCAGTAAAGTCCAAATATTCTCTTTCTCATATCTCCTCCTTAGAGGTGATCTCTGCTTGCCTTACCAAGACATATCTGACCCAGCCATGTGAGAAATGCTACATCAATAGAATTCGTAATCCATCCGCACCATACGCTCCAGAGTCCTCAACCTCATTTACCACAATCAACAGAAGACACTGGCGGGACAGGTTCATAACCCAGAGACTGCCCATGCTATGGAACACGCTTCCCATACATTCAGGCATGTCCAAGGGTCAGCTACCAGTGTTCTCTCCTGTCTATCTGATGAATCTGGGCATCTTGGGGCAGTGTAGAAATTGCCTCATGTACACAGACAACCCTCTCCTCCTACCACCCAAAATTACAACCTGTGAGAGATGCACTTATCTAGCCAAACTGGAGTTAAAGCTCTCTCCAATCAAGACTGAACTTGACAGTCAAGAGGAGAAGGTAAACACTTGCACCACCCCACACTCATCACAGTCTCACTAAATCTACACCACCAAAATCCACACATAGAAACACAAAAACATTCGCGGAGGCTCTCAATAATAATCTGCTCAAGCAACAGAGTCCTCCAAAGCAGAAATGCAAGCAACCTCCACCACCCCAACACAACCCAAATGACAGCCCGCAGACTGTGTGCCACACAACCACAGCCGATAAGGCAAAACAACGTACCCAACACACTAGTCATAGGCGACTCTATAGTCTGACACACTGATGTCCCACTCACCAGGCTAAACAAGGAGAAGGTTACTCTCAGCTGCCTGTCAGGTGCCAGGATCCACCACATAACCCACGCACTCAGGTCACTCCACAACAAGTACAAATATGAGTCTGTCATTGTCCATGTTGATGTGAATGACCTGAGAAGTACCTCCCTGAACTACATGAAAAGAGACATGGAAGAGCTCTCCGATCTTGTAGCCCAGGCAGGTATGACCCTAGCCCTGAGTAGCATTCTACCATCACCCAGAATGATGCCGCAGTACAAGGAAAAATGATTGACTTCAACAATTGGCTAAGATTCTGGTGCCATTCTAAAGGGATCCAGTATCTGTCTGCCTGGGATGACATGGTCGACAGACCACGATGCTTTGCCAGAGATGGCCTGCACCTGTCACCCCTGGGATTCCGGATACTGGCTAAGGTTCTTGCTGTCCCTATAGTGCCTTGTTCAGGCAAGGTTCAAATGACAAATTCACCACCGTAACAGGAACAGGCAAGCAAAAACTGAGGGTGATGCTAGTCAATGCTAGAAGTCTAAATCTCAAAATGCACTCACTCGAGGCACTCTTTAAAATGGAGAACATCGATATCTGTGCAGTGACTGAGACCTGGTTCAAGGCTCCAGAGAGCACCCCTGCACTACCAGGCTGTAACTCATACCACAATTTTCGGCCATGTAACCTGGACCGGAACACCAAAGGCGGAGGTGTGTCCCCATATTCATTAAGGATATCCACACCTCCAGGCTAGTTGCTCAGCATAATGCAGCCGAGGTTATCCAAGTGCAACCAACTCTGGGCAAAACTGCAATCCAAATTGTAGCTTGCTACAGATCACCCACCATGCCCCAGGATTCCCACTCCTCTCTTCTTGATGTACTGGAAAATATTAGGGTTCAGCCAAACACCCTAATAATGGGCGATTTCAACTACCCCACCATTAACTGGGAAAACTACTCGTGTACCAATTCCTTCGCTCAACACTTTCTGGAATTCATAAACTCCAATGCCCTGGATCAACTTATCCACACCCCCACCAGAGGCAACAGTATCCTGGATCTAGTCATTACCAATATGAGTGACCAGTGTTCCACACCTGAAGTCAACGCCTCATTGGTCCGCTCCGACCATAAGCTAATTACCCTAGATATCCACATCCTGCCTCCACCCCCACCCCCCACCCCCATTAAGGAAACCATGGTAAAAAATTTCTCCAAAGCCAACTTCATGCTTAAGACAGAAGTGGTGAACTTCACGACACCCATGCAGATGGACAATACAGATGTTCATGTTACACTGCTGCAGTCATTACACTTGGGTTATCTTGCCATCAGGCGGTTCCCCAGTCGGCCTGAGTTCCAAAGTCTTGATCCGGTGTCTGTTGCTGTCGCCTTCTCCCTGATATCAGTGCGACAGGGGTACATGAGATGCAGCCGACGCCATTTTCTTCAGTCTTTCTTGCCGCGCGGTGCTCGAAGTGAAAGCAGTTCACAAGTGCCGGTCGGCCGACTCCTGAGATTTTCATTCTGAATCCAGAACCAAAATCTTCTACAAAGCTAAGTACCCCGTTGGGGAAACTTTTTCTTGCCTCAGACCGATGTCAGTAAAAGTTAATAACTGTATTTTTGTGGGAAGCAAATACCTCATAAGGATTTCCATGCCTATTGTATATCATGCCTAGGCCCAGACCACGACGTCACTGGTTGTTGGTTTTGTGCTAGGTTTAGCAAGCACACTTTTAAACGGTTTGATTTTGCCCAACATTATTTTGGCAGAAAATTTAATTACACCATGCCGTCGGAACTTCCGACGACCGGAATACATAAAAAGCGCAGAGACAAGGACCGGAATCTGAGGCCCAAAACTGACCACGAGGCCTCTTCTAGGCCGGTCGCCGGTTCTCAGTTTTCAGTGAGGCGCCTATGCAGTCCGTTACTACCGCTTCCACAGAACCACAGACCGCCTCCGACTCCCACGTGGAGCTGGCTGGGCCTTCGGGCGCACAAGGGTTTCAGCCTACCGAAACTAACCCTCCGGAGGGAACCGAAGTAGCTGAGCAATCCACAGCTCCAGAGGGTGTTTTCAGACCTACCCAGTTAACCATTAAAGCCTCTACTAAGTCTAAGCCCCCCTTAAAAACAAAGAAACAGATGCAGCATTCTCCAGGACAGGCCTCCATGCCTAAGAAACAAATGCTCAAAATGGCCGAAGACCTAATCACCCTGATCAGGGAGTCCCATCCCCCACCTGATAAAAGGCCCAGACAGGATGCAGACTATGAATCTTCCGACCAAGTGTCCATTTCTTCAGATTCATCCTCAGACCTAGGATATTCTTTACCCCCTTGAGGATTCTGATGCTGAGGAATCAATTCCATCAGCCTCTTCTCCTGAAGACTACTCCTTTGGGGAGACCTTACATACCATGAGGGAACATTTCCATTGGGAAGGCCAGGATTACTCAGAATCCAAGAAAAGGCTCAGAGACTTCCTTTTATTACCTCAACACAGACCCCTTGCTAACCCGCCAGTGTTAGATGTTGTGGATGATGTGTACACTGAATCCAGCTTAAACCCCGACTCCTTACCTCCAGCCCCAGTTAAACCTGATGGATATTAGAGTCCCAGACTCTCTCAGATTTCTGTATAAAAGCCCTGTTGCTGACCCTGAAACCATTTCTCAGGGACCCAAAGGGATTAAGGCCTCATTGGCAAAAAACCCAGTTCACTCTGATTCCAGAGTATTAGACAGATGGGGAAAGAAAGTATATACGTCTGCAACTTTAACAATGAGAGCCTTAAATTGCCAGTTTCACGTGCTAAAATATCAGCAATTTTTGATGTCTCAGTTGAAACAAAAGATGCTTCCAGATTCAGATCCTCCTAATTTTAAAGAAATGCAGGATTTATTGCATGCAGCTGAACAAGTGGGAAAACATACTTTGCAATGTGGTTTTGATTCCTTAGAGGCCTCCTGTAGAGCAGCAGTTACAGGCTCTGTCATTAGAAGACCTGCTTGGTTAAAAGAACATACGTTACCAGATCATGTTGAGGCAAAATTATTGGATGCACCTTTGCAGCGGGATGTGTTTGGAATTAAGGCAGAGGAGGTATTAAAGATGATGGAGGATAAGGCAAAATCTGTGCAAACAGTGAAGGATTTCTTACAGGTTCAGCCTCATCGTTTTAGCAGAAATTGCCAACAAAGAATTGGTACTTTCCAGTCAGACAGACCTCAAAGGGGCAGATACAGACATCCAAGAGGTAGAGGTCAAGCACAAGGTCCTTACAGGCCTCGACAATGGGGTACACCAGGCCAGAAAGAAGGGGAAGACAGGCCCCAACCATATAAAAAGCAGCCTCAATGACTTCCCACTACAGCTGCCAAACAGCTCTCTAGGCAGCCCCCTTAGGAGGAAAACTGGCACTTTTCTATCACAATTGGCATTACATCACCAAAGACAAATGTGTTTTCAACATTGTATCTCAAGGTTACAGGTTCCACTTTCACACTCTGCCGAGGTTAAATGGAACTCCAAATCTGCCACCAAATCAATGGGCAGAGGCTCAAAAACAAATTACAGCACTCATGGATATGAGCTATTCAAAAGGTACCACCAGAGGAGCAAGGACAAGGATTTTACTCGACTCTTTCTGGTTCCCAGAAAGGACAAAGCCTGGAGACCCATTCTGGATATTTCTTCTCTAAACACTTACCTGGATGTTATGAAATTCAAAATGTTGACTACAGCAGCTTCTTCCCATGCTGGGCAAGAAAGCTTGGCTCGTGACTTTGGACCTCAAGGAGGCAGACCTGCATGTCCCTATCGGACAAAACTGCAGAAGATACCTCAGATTCATAGCTGGTTCAATGCACTATCAATTCTCTGCACTGCCCTTAGGCTTATCTGCTGCACCCAGGGTCTTCACAAAGTGCCTGGCACCAGTAATTGCATTTTGCAGACAAAAAGGAATTCAAATTTATCCGTACCTGGATGACTGCCTGATTCAAGCAGAGAGCAAGGACACTCTTCTAAAGCATCTGGCGTTCATAAAAAAGTTAAGTTGCCTGGGGTACACAGTAAACGAAAAGAAATCAAAACTAGTGCCATCACAAGAGATAATATTCCTGGGTGCCAGCTTGAACACAACAGCCCAGATGGCTTATCTCACGCTAGACAAGCAAGGACAACTGACTCAATACTTTCAGTTGATAGCAACAAAGACCCAACTCCCTGCAAGAAAAATTCTGCAGGCCTTGGGCTACATGGCATCTTGCATACTACTAATTCCATTTGCGAGACTGCATATGAGGAAACTACAATGGTACCTAAAGAGTGTATGGTCTCAACACTGTCAAAGTTTGGAAACAGTTGTACCACTAATTCCTTGCCTTCAACAGGAGTTTCGATGGTGGACTCAAGCTTGTCACCTCAACAAGGGACAGCCTTTTACTCAACCCACAGCCAGGCAAACACTGACAACAGATGCATCGGATTACGCCTGGGGAGCACACATGGCAGGAAAATGTATTCAGGGCGAGTGGCCCGCAGAGCAAAGGTATCTTCACATCAATCAAAAAGAGATGCTAGCTGTACAAAATGCACTTAAAGCTTTCAAGGACCTGCTGCATCCAGGACAACTACTATTAAATACGGACAACACCACAGTTATGTGGTACATAAACAAGCAAGGGGGCACACACTCCTACCCCCTCTGCAGACAAGCCATGACCTTGTGGAACACAGCTCTAGACTACCAAGTTCATCTGCAAGCACAATTCCTGCTAGGAGAGAAAAACACACTGGCAGACGACCTAAGCATAAACATCATGGATCCCCACGAATGGGAATTGAATCCACAAATATTCAGAATGATAACACAAACATGGTGGAGCCCGGACATAGATCTGTTTGCATCTCCAGTGAACTACCAGCTACAGAAATTCTGCACAGAGTTATCCTCCACAAGCATGGAAAGTGGATGCCCTCTCATTCAGCTGGAAAAACCTGCAAGTATACGCTTTCCCACCTTTACCTCTCCTTCCAAAGGTACTTGTAAAAGCCAGGCAAGAGAAGCCAAAGATGATCCTGATTGCACCAGACTGGCCACACCAGCACTGGTACCCAATCTTAAACAACTTAGCACAAGTACCACCCTGGATTTTGCTTCAAATCCCACATTTGCTGACACAGCACAACAATCAGATACTTCACAGTCAGCTAAAGACCTTAAACCTAGCTGCATGGAAAATTCCTTAGTCAAGCAAGCAATGCGTCTCTCCAAAGCTGTTATGGATGTCATTCTGGAGGCCAGAAGGCCTAGCACCAGGAAAGCATACTTGAATAAATGGAAGAGATTCTGTGCCTGGAACCAAGTGCACAGCCTTGACCCTCTTGTCCCAAACATTCCTCAGATACTGCAATATTTAACTGAGATGCTGGACAAGGGCCTCTCTTTTTCATCCATCAAGATCCACGCCTCAGCTATCTCTGCTCATTACAACACGGATCCACCAATTTTTTCTAATTCCTTGCTCAAACAGTACCTCAGAGGGGCTAAAATCATAAGACCGCCCCGTAGAGCACCTACTCCAACTTGAGACCTCAACTTTGTTTTGAAAAATTAACTTTACCGCCATTTGAGCCAGCTAACATAGCAGAATTAAAATATATCTCTTGGAAAACTGCTCTGTTACTGGCAATAACATCAGCACGAAGAGTTTCAGAATTACAGGCACTAATGGCAGTGGAACCTTTCCTCATTTTCCACCAGGACAGGGTGTCTTTAAGAACTAACCCTACGTTTGTCAAAGGTGGTATCAAGTGTGGCTCTAAACCAAACTATTCACTTGCCAACTTTTTATCCAAAACCACAGAACAAAGGGGAGAGACTACTACATTCTTTGGACATTCACAGGCAGCTACGCTTCTAGTTGGACAAAACCAAAGCTTTCAGAAAATCTGAGCAATTATTGGTAGCATATGCTGCAGGAGCACAGGGAAAAGCCATTTCGAAACAGACCATTTCAAAATGGATAGGACATTGTATACGTTTCTGCTATACACACCATGGGAAAGCAGTACCTAGCAGCATTAGATCTCACTCCACCAGGGCAGCAGCCACTTAAACTGCCTACCTCAGAGGAGTACCTACCAAGGATATTTTGGAAGCAGCAACATGGAGTTCTGTGCATACCTTCTCCAAGCATTACCATTTGCCTTTATACTCCAAATCCAGAGCTGGCTTGGCCACTGCTGTGCTGCAGGGCCTTATAGCCACCCCTAATGCCTTATAGAACCAGCCACCCTACCTCAGCTTTGGGATTCCACCCAAGTGTAATGGCTGCAGCAGTGTAACACGATGAACATAGTACAGTTTTATACCTACCATAAATGTAGATGTTCAAGTGTAAACACTGCTGCAGTCCAGGTTACCCTCCCTCCTTCCCCTCTTACTTTCTGGTACGTACCTAGGTCTTCTGCCCTTTACTACCTATGGAGAGTATTTCCTGGTATCTCAAAATTGTTTGCTTTTCTTTTGTATACTTTACTAGCAATTTGAATTGCCTACCTATTTGGGGGCACCTGACATCTGGGGCAAGAAAGACTGAAGAAAATAGCGTCGGCTGCATCTTATATACCCCTGTCGCACTGACGTCCGGGAGGAGGCGACCGCAACAGAACGCCGGACCAAGACTTTGGAACTCAGGCTGACTGGGGAACCGCCTGACTGCAGGATAACCCAAGTCTAATGACTGCAGCAGTGTTTACACTCTAGCATCTGCATTTATGGTAGGTACAAAACTGTACTTTACAACTACTGCATCCTAAACAATTGCACTTTATAAACACTTATATGAGCGCATGGATCGTGCTATCCCAAACAGAACCAAGACACTATCCTCCAAAAAAAGGAAGCCAATCTGGTGGTCCTCTGCCATAAACAAGCTGTACCACAGAAGGAAGAAACTCTTGCAAAAGAGTAAAATCCCACGAGTGGAGGAGCTCCCTGGTCAGCCTCAGTAAGAAGCTGCATTCCCTGATGAAATCCTCCAAAGCTAGCTACGAAAACAAAATCGCCACTGATTCTAAACACAACCACAAAGCATTCTATAGCTATGTCAAGACTCTCAATGGCAACACTCAGATCTGCTTTGAGTTACAGCACAATGGCACTAAATATACAGACCCAACTGATATTGCCAACATCCTGGCAGAAAGGTTCAGTGCTAACTTTACCCCCCTCTCACCCCCTAAAGAGCCCATCTCTATACCGGAAGAATGCAAAGTTCCTGTAATCACAGCTGCACAGGTAAAAAAACACTCTTCAAAGCCAAGAACACAGCATCCATGGGACCAGACAACATCTCAGGTTGCGTTCTACACGAACTGGCACCCCTCCTAAGTACCATGTTCAATCATAGCCTCACCTCAGGCTTTGTGCCTGCTGAATGGCGCACAGCAACGGTTATCCCACTCCACAAGGGGGGAGCCACCACGGACCCCAGGAACTACCGCCCCAATAGCCTGACGAGCCTGGTCTACAAGGCCATGGAGCGTATCATCATGGAACTTATAAACAAAGATATTGGTAAGTCCAAACTCTGGATCCCATCCATTTCGAGTTTGTAAAAGGCAGATCATGTCTCCTAAACCTGATAGACTACTTTGAAGCAGTCACTAAAGCCATAGACAAGGGTAAGGTGGTTCACACAGCCTATCTAGATCTTGCCAAGGCTTTTGACACCATCCCCTACTCTGGAATTATAAATAAACTCACTAAACTAGGTATAAATCCCTATGTCACAAGATGGGTTGCCAACTGGCTCACTGACAGAACCCACACTGTGAAAGTAGCAGACTCCAAATCCGACTTCAGACCAGTGACAAGTGGAGTACCACAGGGTTCAGTCCTGGGTCCTCTCCTGTTAGCCTGTACTTCAGAAAAGTAGATACCAAACACAGAAGGTATTTGGCTAACTAAGTTCACAGATGACTGCAAACTAGGAGCCATAATCAAAACTCCTAACAATGTGAACATCCTACAAAAGGGCCTCACTGAGACAGATTCCTGGTGTCAAAGCCATGGCCTCAAGCTCAATGCCAAAAAGTGCATTGTCATCCCCTTTGGTAAAAACTCTGTACCCATGAACTACAACATAGGCGGTAGTATACTTAACACTAAAAGTGTGATGAGACCTTGGGACACAGGTGGACAGTAGTCTCTCCTTTGATAATCACATCGCCACAGTAGTCAGGAAATCCTATGTGGCACACCATCACAAAAGGTTTCTCATCCAGAAAAAAAGAGGTCATTGTTCCCCTCTACTCATCACTCATTAGACCCATTATAGAGTACAATGCTCCTTTAGGTATGTACCTCACAAGACATCTACAACAACTTGAAAGGCCGCAGAAATACCTCACAAAGAAGATTACAGGCCTCAAACAGATGCCCTATGCAGACAGTCTCAAAACACTCAAGCTTTACTCCGTCGCACATCGCCTACTCAGAGGTGTTCTCCACCTAACATACAAAGCTATGTCAAACCCAGAGCTGTTGGACGTGCTCCACTTAAATAAATCCCAATCCCTCCCAATCCCTCCGAGCTACACGCTCTAGGGACCTAAACCTTGTCACCACATTAAACAGAACATGCCGGAGGGATAGATTCCTGTCCCAGAGACTTCCCATACTCTGGAATAAACTATCTATATCAAACAAAGCTCCTCATTAGCACTCTTCAAGAACAATCTTGATGATTGGATGGGAAATAGGAAATTCACCCCGGGGATCACCTCTGTGGCTCTGCTCAACAGTGGCACAAGAAAATAATTTTCTGGGGTGGCAAAAGCCAGGGTACCTTTTTGGGTGGGCTTGTATAGGCCCCAGGGCCGATGGCCTAGTACCTACCTATGAACATGTCAAACAGAACACCTCACTGGCACTCTTCGAGAAATCTTGATGAGTCGATGGTGAAATAGAAAATTCATCCAGGGGATCACTCCAGTCACTCTAATTGACAGATGCACTGGAAACTAAGGTCAGGTGGCACGATGCCTGGCTAATCCTATGGGCTAGGCTTGTGTAGGCTCCAGGGCCATTAGCCTAGTACACATCTATGAAACTATGAACATATAAACATTACTAACCCTGGAAAATGCTGACATCTGTGCAGTTACAGAAACCTGGTTCAAAGCTGCACAGAGCACCCCAGCCTTACCTGGTTACTCATCCTATCTTACTTTGAGACCCCAAACTCTGGGAAGTAAACACAAAGGAGGTGGATTTTCAATATACATTGAGACATATACACACCTTCAGGCTGGCTAAAGAGTATCACACACACGAGGCATTCCAGGTGCAGTTAACCATTGACAAGACCACTACTAAAATCATAGTTAGCTACCTGCCCACAAATCTCACTCATCTTATTTGTATCTGTTCGAATCTGTCAAGATTAAACCCTCTACCCTGATCCTGGGTGAAAAACTTTACAAACATAGACTGGAAGAACTACTCATGCCAGAACACAAATGTCCATGCCAATGCCTTGAAACAGCTAGTTGATGGCCCCCACAAGGGGTGGTGATATCTTTGACTTGGTATTAACCAACATGAGTCAACACTGCAGCAT
>NC_056729.1:567365192-567402692 GCF_019279795.1 Protopterus annectens
TGCTCACAATACAGTGACATCCATGGGCAACACAGGTATTGATAACTTAACCCCATGATTGCCTTCACTTGTTGCAGCCAGCCGTCTGGATGCAAACCAAATCATTCACCCCTTGTGTTGCTGCCATTTCAGCTTTGCAGCATAGCTCAGTGAAATACCCTACCAATGGAACTGGTCACCACCGTCCGTGTCACTCCAATATATTATACATATATATATATATATATGTATATATATATATATATATATATAAGGACACTTAGCAAACTTGGAGCTATAATATATAACATTAAGTATCCTGTTTTTTGTTTATTTTTGTTGTTTATTACTTTGTTATTTATAGCACTTTGTGTACTGTGTATTTTTCTAGCTAGTTTCACTGTGTGAGGTATTAACTGGAAATTGTCCACTTTTGTTAAGCAACTGTTGGGTTGTTCTGATAACTTGTTGCAGTTAAACTCTTTTTTTCTAGAGGCTCCTTTAGCTGTTTAATACTTTCATTTAAAGGCTCACTGCTGCTTTTCAGCTGTGAGATACATTTCTGCAGTTGTTCCAAGTAGTGGGGATATTTGTAGCATTTCCATATTCAGGCTTATATTTGGGCCTACTGTTTGTGGAGGCTGTGTGCCTGAGCACATATTCAGGGACATCTTGGTTTAGCCAAAGCCATCAGGCATTTCAGTGACAGAGAATTGTTTGAGGTCATTGGCTGACTGAGGTCACCTGGACTACAGCTTAGACTAAGCACCTCATTGGTTCTTTTGAGATTTCTTTCTTAAAAGCTCTCAGGTTTCAACTTTCTGTTACCTAAGGAAACTCAGTTGTGAGTGTTCTGCCATTTTACACTCAGCTAATCGAAGGAAGGACACTCAGCAGACTTGGAGCTATAATATACAACATTAAGTATCCTGTTTTTTGTTGATTTTTGTTCTTTATTTCTTTGTTATTTATAGCACTTTGTGTACTGTGTATTTTTCTAGCTAGTTTCACTGTGTGTGAGGTATTAACTGGAAATTGTCCACTTTTGTTAAGCAACTGTTGGGTTGTTTATTTCTGATAACTTGTTGCAGTTAAACTCTCTTCTCTAGAGGCTCCTTTAGCTGTTTAAAACTTTCATTTAAAGGCTCACTGCTGCTTTTCAGCTGTGATACATTTCTGCAGTTTGTTTCACACCCTCTCTCCCTGTTGGTATTATAGTTGGTGGCTTTGCAGTTGCCCGCCCCTAGTGTAAATTTGATCTGGGACCCTCCTCCCAGTCTAGTGTCATTACCTCATTCTACCCAGTACAGGGAGAACATTTGAGAAGGCCAATCAGCTTAGATGTTAAGTTGTCAATCTCGCATTCATTCTTGCTTGATGGGTTCGGAGCCGATCCTCGGCTCCGACTCGGCACTTGCTAAGCTCGAGAGTCACTTTTACCAGCTCGAGGCAGCCCCATATCCCATGATGCAAGGCGGTAAGTACCCCGATCTCGTTTGCCGCTTCGCTTATGAGGTCCTCCTTTTGCCAGCTCCTGGTAAGTGTTAGTATTTTACTACTTTTTGCCCCTAAAATTTAAAATTTTCATTTTTCTTTAGATTACCTTCTGTTTTACTTAGTTTTAAGCCCTTTTCTGACTAAAATTATTTTTCCTTCCCCTTCTTTTAGTCAGGCCTTCATTCCCTCCCATCCCCCCCCCCCCCCTGTCAGGGTGTGTGTGTGTGAGAGGTTTGTCACTATATTTTAGATAACTTTAGTTGTCTGATTGGGACTGTGTTGTTGTGTTCTACTTTTGTACAACTATGTCCAAAGAAAGAGTCTCAGGCTTTAAGAAGTGTGACTCGTGCTGTCAGAAGATGTCTCTGACAGACGGTCACACTTCGTTTATATTGCCTGGAACCTCTCTACCCGCAGGACTCCTGTGCGATTTGTCATTCTTTCAGCCAGAGAGTCCTGCAGGAGAGGAGAAATAAATTGATTTTAAGGGGTCTTCTTAAGCCGGAGGGCTCTCCAGCTAAGTCGGCTCCGACAAAGACTTCGAAGTCTTCCAAGGCCCAGGCTTCTGTGTCTAAGCCTGCGGCCTCGGTTACGACTCTTTCTGAGTCAAGATCGGCTCCGGCTGGAGCCGATCCTAGCTTGCATAAACCTTCGGCACCGATGGCTATCGGTGCCGATACTGGTTCAGTCACATCGGTGTCTGCTCCGACTGGCTCCGACCACCATGTGGCTCAGGCTTCGGTGTCGGCACCGACCGGCTCCGACACCGTTACTTTTATGTCTGTATCGGCTCCGGCTGGAGCCGATGCATCGAGACCTTCTGTCTGTGCCGAAGAGTCCTCGGCTCTGACTGGTTAGATGGTTTCGTCTGCTCCGATGGTTCCTTCGAGGAAGAGGTCCAGGTCCTCTTCCTTGGAACCGATACTCTCGGCTCCGGCCTCACCTCTCCTCTCGGAACGGAGCCATCAGAGCCGATCTTCCAGGTCATCCAGGCTTTCTGACCATGATTTGGAGAGGGTGGTCAGTAGATTATTGAAATCACAGGCACTGGCCCAGATGCTACATAGTCCGTCTCAACAGGCTACTATTAGTCCACACCCTCTTGTAGTTCCTCCTTCGACTCTACCTCAGAGTTTGGAGCTGGAGTCTTCGGGAATAGTTTCTGCTATGGCTGAGGGACAGATACCCCCCCCTTCTGCTCCTTCAGCATCTACTCTTATCTCCTCTTCGAGACCTTCCTTAGAGGGATTCGGTGGTCGGGCTTCCCTGGTCTCCTCCGAGGGGGGTGAGTGGCATCGGACCCTTGTCCGACCCCACTCTTCCCCTTGGAGCCTCGGCCTTGGTGAGCTCGGCTCCGACATCTGCCTCGGAGCCTTCCTTTTCGGTGGGCCCTGGAGTTCCTGCTTCTTCAGAACGGGTTCTCTCGGACCTCCCTGGGAGGGGGGCCTTTGAGGTGATGAAGAGTGTGCTGGCCACTGGACTCAGCCAGCAGTCTGTTCCCTTAGCTCCTCCCTCTACGGTGCCTGTCGATATCTCTGCCATCTCTCTTGCTCCCGGACCCAGAGATCCTCCGCCTCAGGTTTCCCCACTGGGAATAGCCCCCTTTTCCGAGGATTCTCCTGATCAGTCAGGGGATCCTCCGCGCAAGAGGATCTGTAAGAGGAAACATATAGACTCCCCTGAGTCTATCACTTCAGATACCGACTTAGATGAGTCGGAGGGATCCCAAGTTCCCCCTCTGAGGATGTCTCCTTTACAGACATCCTAGAACTCCTAAAACAGAGGGGAAACTGGCCCTCCAATAATCCCTCTGAGGATGAGTCTGTATACCTAGAGGCGTTTGGATCTCGGCCCTCCACCTCCTGGGTGTCTCCGCCTTTCGACCCCCTCATGGAGGTTATTGCTCGAAAGGCTTGGGCTGCTCCTGATTATGTAGAGCCAGTTCCTAGGAGGCCGTCAAAATTTATTACTGCCCTTCCGACAAGCTATTCCTTACAAAAGGCGTCCCTGCTGATGCCATGGTGGTGGCGGCTGCCACTAAGAAGGAAATTGCAGATCCTTCCATACCTGTCCATCCTCCTAATAAGGACTCTAGGACCATGGATAGGTATGGTAAGCGGATGTTCTCTTCAGCGACCTTTGCTATCGTTAAGCTGAACTACTTATGTCACTTCACCAGACTCCAAAGGGACATCCTTAAGGAGCTAGGTGAAGTAGTACAGGATCCTACAGCTGCAGGGGCTCAACAAAAAATTGCTTCGCAGCTAGGAACCCTTAATTCTGTTACTAACTCCTCCATGCGACTGATATATGCAGCAGATGGAGCGAGCAGGGCCGCAGGTACAGGTGTGGCTCTTAGACGCCAAGCCTGGATGCGACTCTAATTTTGCAGATCCCTTCAAGGCGTCCTTCACAAACTCTCCCTTTGATGGGTCAGCTTTGTTTGGCCCTCAAGTGAAGGATACATTGACCAGGTGTGAGCAGGACGGCAAGACTCTTTCTGCCGTAGGAGTCCGTTTTTCCACTCCTTCTAGACCTTACTCTAAAGGACAGAAGGGTGGCAAGATGTGGTTCCGCAAATCCCAAGGAGTCACGCCGGATACACGTGGTCAGTTTACCCCTAGAGGCTGAGGGGGTAACAATAACAGACGCCGCTCTAGAGGCAGAGGGGGTCCACAAAACCAGGGAAGCAGAGAGACTCTCTCTGACAAGCCCTTTCAGCATCCCTGAGATGTTGCCCGACCCTCCATCCTTGGAGGCAGTCGGGGGAAGTCTGTCGCTGTACCCAGAAGCCTGGCGTTCCCTCACTCAAGACAGATGGGTACAGTCGATCATATCCGAGGGTTACAAAATTCCTTTCGAGGAAAGTCCTTTCTCTCACTCAAATTCCCTTCCAGATGTACCACCCGGTCTAAGGGAAATTACAGAGTTAGAAGTTTTAAAACTTCTACAAAAAAGAGCCATTCAGCCAGTTACAACAGACCATTCAGAGCCCGGAATCTACTCAAGGTTCTTTTTGGTCCCCAAAAAGACGGGAGACTGGAGACCAATATTGGATCTCAGCAGACTCAACAAGTCTGTGAGAGAGACAAGATTTCGAATGGTCACACTTTAGTCAATTTTGCCCTTCCTAGAGAAGGACAACTGGAGATGTGCTCAATAGATCTTCAGGATGCGTACTATCACATAAAAATTCACAGACGCTCCAGAAGGTTTCTCCGCTTTCGGCTGGGGTCCAGTCATTTCCAATTCAGAGCCCTGCCCTTTGGTCTCACTACAGCCCCCAGAGTGTTCACCAAATGTATGGCAGTGGTCACGGCTCACCTGAGACGTCAAGGATTCCAGGTGTTTCCGTATCTCGACGACTGGCTCCTTTCAGCCACCACCAGGCATCAACTTCTTCAAGACCGGGATTACACAATAAATCTTTGCACTCAATTGGGAATTTCTATCAACTACGAAAAATCCTCCTTATTGCCCTGCCAGTCTATTACTTTCATAGGCGCAAACTTGAACACTGTTCGGATGTCAGCAACCCTCACAGACCAAAGAATCTTAGATATACAAAGTCTCGTGAGGATCATTCTAGCCAGCAAGAAAGTACAAGCCAGAATGGTTCTAAAGGTGTTGGGCCTCATGGCTGCGGCCATTACCCTTCTTCCCCTGGCCCGCTTCTATATGCGCCTGCTTCAGTGGATGTTGTTCACTCAATGGTCTTACCAACAACTTCCGATGCGTCACCAAATACTGGTGACACAAATTTGCAGAAATCATCTTTCGTGGTTGATTACTTCTCCCCAGATTCACCAAGGCAGACCCTTTGTACCCCCGGCCCCGGTAGCCACTGTCACTACGGACGCCTCCCTGATCGGGTGGGGGGGTCATTATCAGGGCAGGATGGTTCATGGGACGTGGCAACCGTTCAAATACCACCTGCACATAAATGTCCTAGAGATGAGAGCAGTGCTTTTAACGTTGCAAGCCCTCAACGACTTTCTTCCCTTGGGAACAATTGCAGTTCACACAGACAAACATGTCTGTAGTATGGTATATCAACAAACAGGGCGGAACCAAGTCCTACCCCTTGTGTCGAGAAGCTCTCAGACTTTGGCAATGGGCAATCTCCTCTCATCGGTTTCTGGTAGCAACGCATATCCCTGGGAAAACCAACATTTTAGCGGACAGATTGAGCAGAGCTATTCTCATGCCTCACGAGTGGTCTCAAACAATCTATAGTGGAGGAGATATTTCTAGAGTGGGGCCGCCCATGTTGCGATCTTTTTGCTACTCCCCAAAACAGCAAATGCCCAGACTTCTTCTTCTCTCTTCCCACTGCCAGGCCATCCCCCCAGAGACGCTCTAACTCAGGATTGGCCCCAGGGACTTCTTTATGCCTTTCCTCCTTTTCTGCTGATTTCACAAGTACTCCAGAAAGACACCGTTTTGAGAGCCAAAATGATTCTCATTGCTCCCTATTGGCCTCGACAGATTTGGTTCCCGTTCCTCCATCGCCACCTTTTGGTGCAGCCGTGGCATCTGGACTCAGTACCAGACCTGATTCACCAATCGGGTCAGCTACACCGGTCTATCCCCTCTCTCAACTTCACAGCATGGTTGCTCCACTTCCTTCCTTAGCCAGGCTTCCTATGATCTCTAATCCTGTTAGGGACATCATAGTAGCTTCCCTAAAATCCTCTACCAGAAGGATTTATACCAGCAAGTGGAAGTGCTTTTCTTGTTGGGCAAAAGCTAAAAACATTGATCCTTTTACTGCTCCAGTGCAAGCAGTTTTGGATTTCTTAGCGGAAATCTTTCACGCAGGCTCTTCTTCTTCCACGGTCAAAGTTCAGTTGGCTGCTATCTCAAACTTTCATGTCGGGTTCGCAGATCACAACATTATGTCCCACAGGCTTTGTAGAGCCTTCTTAAAAGGAATTTTTCTCCTGAAACCTCCAATCAGGAGTCCTCCTCCTCAATGGGACCTAAATTTAGTGCTGACATCCTTGATTCTTCCTCCCTTCGAGCCATCTGTTTCATGTTCCCTGAAATTTCTTTCATGGAAAACTTTATTCCTGGTTGCTATTACATCGGCTAGGAGGGTATCTGAACTTCATGCTCTCTCTGTTCATCCCCCCTATTTGGTCTTCCACAAAGACAGAGTATCATTGAGAACTAATCCGACCTTTTTACCTAAGGTCGCCTCAGAGTAATTTGAATCAGTCTATTGACCTTCCTGTATTTTTCCCAAACTACTCAAACATATCGGAACAAAAGCTACATTATCTTGATGTTCACCGCCAACTCCGATATTATTTGGACAGAACAAAACAATTCAGGAGATCTGATCAGCTCTTTGTTTCTTATGCTGATAACAAAAAAGGCCTTCCCGTCTCAAAGGTGTCTTCATCTAGATGGCTTTCTTCTGTCATCTCTGAAATTTATCAGCTCAGGGGAAAACAGCTGTGCTCGAAACCTAAAGCGCATTCAACCAGAAGCTTAGCCACTTCCACAGCCTTTCAAGCTAGACTTCCATTAGACACTATTTGTGCAGCAGCCACTTGGGCCACTCCTCATACCTTTGTTTCTCATTACAAATTGGATTTGGCCTCCAGGGACAGAGCCAGTTTTGGCTCTACAGTTCTCAAGAGTCTGTTCCATTGAGCCACCCAGGATAGAGGTGCTAGGACGCGGTCCCATCAAGCAGAATGAAGGCGAGATTGACAACTTAACATTGAGAAGTTATGTACCTACCATAACGTTCCATGTTAGTTGTCTTCTCTCGCCTTCTTTCTTGCGACCCTCCCTCCTTCCCCCTGGCCTGGACAGACCTTTTTCTCTCTACATGGAAGTATGTTTATTAAGACCATTCAGTTCTGGTCCTCCATAACCATCCTTCAGGCTTTTTCCTCTGCCTTCTTTCTTCCTTTTGGAATGTTTTTTATGCTAGTTGTTATTGCCTATAGACAACAAACGAGATCTGGGTACTTACCACCTTGCATCATGGGATATGGGGCTGCCTCGAGCTGGTAAAAGTGAGACTCGAGCTTAGCAAGTGCCGAGTCTGAGCCGAGGATCGGCTCCGAACCCATCACGCAAGAAAGAAGGCGAGAGAAGACAACTAACATGGAACGTTATGGTAGGTACATAACTTCTCATTCACTATTCATCCACAAAAAATTAAGGAGGTGTTATGCATATTCATGTGAACTGTCAGTGAGAACTGATTAGCACATTCACAGGAATCAAAACAAGTAGCATCAGATGAGACATGAGAAGTACCACAGCTGAAAACATATTTTTAAACTAAAAACACAGATTTATATTCGTCATATTTGGTTCACAATACATAATATTCCACTAGTCTAGATAACAGCCATGTTGCCCACAAGGACATGTGACATTGTTCTGAGATCCAGAAGTGGTCTATAGGTACACTACTTTTTTAGGATTTTTTTTTTTTTTTTAACGATGGGTAAAGAGAACTAGTCATATAAGCACTCCCAAAGAGAAGTGTTGCAGGACAGTGGGGAACACACGGGTTATATCCCTGGATGTGTAATACGGTACTTTACAAGACTAATCTCTCATCACTGAGTCACTCTCAAGCAAGTTGTCTGAAACAATTGGTTGCCAAAAAGGCAGAAACAGAGAATCGGACTCTTACAGTAGTGTAACACAGTGCCAGGGAGGGAATTTACACAATGACCCTTACATACACATCCTGACATTCACTTTCCATTGATTGTCAGGGGTTCCATGCCATCCGTTCTGCAACCTCCGTACTACTCTGTCATAATGTCTCCTTACCAACATCTTCCTGAGGTGGTTTGTTGGGTTTGATGTAGTGTAAAAAGGAGCACAATAACAGTAGGAAAGTGTGGACAGACAGGGAACCTATCAGAGTTGCATCCTGTCTATCAACTGACCCCTCTCATCACATTTTCCATAAACTTTCCAGCACTGGCACTAAAATTCCATTTCCAAAAGTGATTTTAAAATGCAATTTTTGCATCCTCTGAGTCCCTGAAAATTAAGACTGGCAAACTAGCTCACAGCAGTAGATGATGCAAGTGGAATGCACTGACTCCACTGGTTACAATAACTGATTTGCCCTCAGCCCTGCCAGGCTATATTACTCGCTTTCGCAGCACCCTTGCGAAACTTGTATGCTGTTGTACCATGCTGATTTGTCCATGTCTTCGCAAGACACTGATTACACATAAGAAGGCAGGGTCATCTCTGGTCACCTGACAGTCGCTTCTTTTAAGAGGTTTGTGCTCATCCATGCCATGCTAAGTGAATCTCTTTGACCCAACCCATGCTAAAACATACACAGTGACACAAAATGTACCAGTGAATCATGTGGAATTGCCCACCTCTCCACCAGACATTGCCACAACAGCGGTGGGCCACTCAACCTGCAGTCTGTCATTTTCTGGCACTTAGGTGTTACAGCAAGCCCACTGCACTGCCTTCATGTCATCCCTAAACAGGGTCGGTGCCAGTGCAGCTCAGCTACATTGTTTAATGTTACACCGTGCAATGCACACACACACACACACACACTTCCAGTTGAGCATGCTGCTTTGTCAACTTTTCAACAAGGTAGCAATTAAACCGCTGCACTGGACTGCCACTGATATCTCCGGACAATTACCCTTTGTCACAGTGAGTACAAAACATTACACTGACACCAGACTCATCTTCCACAAGCTAAGTGTAAAGTGTTGATACAATTATTTTCTCTCCATTAGACAATATATACTACTTAAACACACACACACACACACACACACACACACACACACACACACACACACACACACACAAATGCAGACTTACAATCTACCAGTAACTTCTGTGAATTTCCACCACTGTATGATGTAAAAAAAATGGGCAATCATTGGTCCAATGCTTCTAGCCTCAATGCAGCCAAATTAAGTTGGAGCAAGCACACTGCACTATACCCCTCTGTTTCCCATAACTGGACTGCCATCTCCCCATCTACTCATCAGTCTTGTATGCAGCAAGGAATGACAGAGAGAGACAGAAACAGTGTGCCATTCCACCAGGTTTCCTTTCCTCATCTCTACACAAAGCTATGAAGACACAGCAATGTGCATCCATAGCTGCTGTCCAAAAAGTTATGTACCAGTCCAGCTCAGACCCAGTTGTCCCCTAAACACAACAGTTTCCCTAATGCACACATACAGACACTTGTACAATATAACAGTATACAACATCTCATGTTAAGTTGTCTATCTCGCCTTCTTTTCTTGCTTGTTGGGTTCGGAGCCAATCCTCGGCTCCGACTCTGCCGTCTTCTATAGCTCGAGAGCTGTTTACTGGCTCGAGGCTACCCCTTATCCCATGATACCCAGCGCTAGCTGCCCAGATCTCGTTTGCCGCTTCAGCTGTGAGATTCGTTGGTACTGGCTCAAGCTCGTATAAGTTTTATTGCACTATTTTTTCTGTCAGATTAGGGTTTTTCTGATAGTTTACTGTTTTATTTATAGTCGCTAACTAGTTTAGTCTAATTGTAGTTTTCCCTTAGAACTCGTTTAAATTAGAGAGTTCTCCCCCTCCCCCTCTATCCCTTGTAGTGTTTGTTTAAACCTTTTCTCCTTTCTATTTCTTTGGTAGCTCTTTAAGTTAAAGGCTTCCTAGTTTTTTTGTTTTTTTTTTGTTTTTAAAAACTATCTTTACCTGTAGTATTTTTTTTTTTTTTTTTGTTGTTGTAGTGTCTGTTTAGGTTTTTGCTGTTCGGCCTTTGGCCAAAAACAATTCAGTGTAGGTGTAGTATCTTAGTTGGATATGTCTAAAGAATCCAAGGTGTCTGGATTCAAGAAGTGTGACTCATGCTGTCAGAAAATGTCTCTGACAGATGGGCACACTTCTTGCATCTATTGCTTAGGCGCAGTGCACCTGCAGGACTCTTGTTCTGTATGCCATGCATTCAGCCCAAGGGTTCTGCAGGAGCACAAAAATAAGCTTATTTTGAGGGTTCTCCTTAAGCCCCAGGATTCACCGGCCAAGAGTCAGCCAGTAAAATCTCCTAAACCGACCAAATTGTCAGCTCCCAGCTCGGAGCCATCATTGGGCCAAGCCTTACCTACTACTTGAGTTCCGGCTGGAACTGAGGAGACTGCCTCCCTGTTGGCTGCACCAGTACCTTCGGAGCCGTCGCAGACCCACAAGAGGCCGAGGTCCCCGTCATTAGAGTATATACATTCGGCTCCTCGGTCTCCCCTGTTGCAGAGTGACAGCAGTCACAGATCCTCCCACTCTTCTCGGTCCTCTAGGCTCTCTGATCATGACGTGGAGAGAGTGGTCAGTAGGTTGTTGAAGTCGCAGGCACTGGCCAAAGTGTTGTCCAGCCCTCCTCAACAGGTGTTGGCTCTGTCCGCTTCCATAGATGTTCCTCCTCCGATTCCATTGAGCTCTGAGTCAGAGTTTGTTTGGGTTTGAATCGTGGAACCGTCGGCACCGACAACTATTTTCCCTTTGGTTCTGTCGTCTGCTCCGATCCCCTCGATGGTGCCGTCTATCGAGGGATCTGGGCGCCGAGACTCCCTCGTCTGCTCCAAGGGGGGAGTGGCATCGCATCCTTGTCCAACCCCGTTCTCCCTCTCGGAGCGTCGGCGCAGGTGAGTTTGGCTCCTACATCGGCCTCTGAGTCGTCTCCCTTGGTGCAGAGGATGATTCTGGTTTCCTCAGAACCAGAGCCTTCTCTGCATCGTGGCAGGGACGCCTTCGATGTCTTGAGGAGTGTACTGGCCTCTGAGTCAGCTCCACTTTCGACCCCACTGTCTCCTTCCCCTGTAGTGTCTGCATCAACCTCTGCCCCTCCTCCAAACCCCAAGCGTGGGGAACTGGCACTCCAGAGCACTCCATTGGGTGTTTCCTCTTCTTCTGAGGCCACCCCTGATCATTCAGAGGAGCCCCCTCGGAAGAGGAAGTGTAAGAGGAAGCACATTGACTCCCTCGAGTCTGTCACTTTGGATACGGATTTGGATGAATCGGAAGGGTCCCCGAGATCCCCCTCTGAAGATGTTTCCTTTTCGGACATCTTAGAAATGCTTAAGCGGGGGGGGGGGGACTGGACTGCCCTAGCCCCTACAGAGGATGAATCTGTATTCCTGGATGCGTTCGATTCCCGACCTTCCACCTCCTGGGTGTCTCCGCCTTTCGATCCACTAATGTCAGTGGTGGCTCGAAGGGCTTGGTCAGCCCCAGGTACAGTGGAACCAACCCCGAGGAGACCCAGCAAGGTTATCACTGCACCCTCTGATAAACAGTTCCTTACTATGGGTGTTCCCGTAGATGCCATGGTGGTAGCAGCAGCCACTAAAAAGGAGTTAGCGGAAACTTCTTCCTCTGTCCATCCTCCTAACAAGGAGTCTAGGACCATGTGTAGATACGGGAAGCGAATGTTTGCTTCAGCGACCTTTTCCATGAGGTCGCTGAATTACTTATGCCACTTTACCAGGCTTCAGAGGGATCTCCTGAAAGAGCTTGGAGATTCCCTCCAGGATTCATCAGCTGAAGGGGCTCAAGCTAAAGTGGCTTCTCAGCTGGCGACCCTTAATTCAGTAGTTAACTCCTCCATGAGGCTCATTTCATATGCAGCCGATGGTGCGAGTAGAGCCGCAGGTACAGGCGTGGCCCTCCAGAGACATGGATGGATGCGACTGTGTAATTTTGCGGAACCTTTTAGAGCGTCATTCACCAACACTCCCTTTGATGGTTCATTTCTTTTTGGACCACAGGTGAAAGACACTCTGACTTGGTGTGAACAAGAGGGCAAGACTCTCTGCCGTGGGATTCCATTTTTCCACTCCTCCTAGACCATATCCCAAGGGTCAGAAGAATGGTAAAATGTTGTTTTAGAAATCCCGGAGAGCCTCGCCTGACACGCGTAGTGCTTTTGCCTCCAGGGGCAGAGGAGAAAACAACAGACGCCGCCCTCTGGGCAGAGGGGGTCCACAGAACCAGGGCAGCAGAGAATCCTTCTCTGACAAGCCCTTCCAGCATCCCTGAAGGGTTGCCCGCGTCAGGAGGCAGTCGGGGGGTGGGGGGAGACTTTCACTGTACCCAAAAGCCTGGAAAAACCTAACGCGAGACAAATGGGTACACTCAATCATATCTGGAGGCTACATAATTCCCTTCTTTCAACCCCCCTTACTGTCAAGCAAATCCCTTTCAGATGTTCTGCCCAATCTGAGGGCCCAAGCAGTCATAGAAGTTTCAAGACTGCTAGAAAAAAAGTGTCATCCAGAATGTCCTGGCAGACCAACTCGGATCCGGAACTTACTCAAGGTTCTTTTTGGTACCAAAAAAGACAGGGAACTGGAGACCAGTATTGGATCTCAGCAGACTAAACAAGTCTGTTCAAAGAACAAGGTTTCGGAGGGTCACGCTACACAGTCCATTCTACCCTTTTTGGGTCAGGAAAATTGGATGTGTTCAGTAGATCTTCAGGATGCGTACTATCGCATCAAAATGGACAGGCGCTCCAGGAGATTCCTTCGCTTCCTGCTGGGAGCCAGTCATTACCAGTTCAGAGCTCTGTCCTTTGGTCTCACCACAGCCCCCAGGGTGTTCACCAAATGCATGGCAGTAGTCACGGCTCACCTGAGGCGTCAAGGATTCCAGGTTTTTCCATATCTAGACGACTGGCTCCTTACTGCTACTACCAGGCATCAGCTCCTTCAAGCCAGGGACTATGCAATCACAATTTGTGCCCAGCTAGGCATTACTGTAAATTTCGAAAAATCTGCCTTATTGCCCTGTCAATCTATTACCTATATAGGAGCAGATTTAGATACAAGAAGTATGTCCACAAGGCTACCGCTAGACAGGGTGGCCACAGTTCGGCAGCAAGTTCATATCCTCATTCAATGCAAAAGGGTACAACTCAGGTTGGTCATTCAAACTCTGGGTTTTATGGCAATGGCAGTTCTGATACTTCTGGCCCATTTTCACATGAGAATCCTTCAGTGGCTTCTCTTCACACAGTGGTCCTTTAAACAGCTCCCCATGTCTCACATGATCATAATTACAGAAACATGCAAAAGGCACCTTTCCTGGTGGATGGTCTCCCCACTAGTGTCTCAGGGCAGACCATTCATCCAGCCTCCCCTGGTTGCCACAGTGACCACCTGATAGGGTGGGGGGGGCATTATCAGGGCAGGACAGTCCAAGGCACTTGGCAGCCTCACGAGTACCATCTGCACATAAATGTCTTGGAGATGAGAGCTGTGCTCCTAGCGTTGCAAGCACTTCAGGACTCCCTCCCTTCCGGGACCATTGCAATTCAAACGGACAACATGTCAGTAGTGTGGTACATAAACAGGCAGGGAGGAACCAGGTCCTACCCCTTATGTCGAGAAGCACTCAGATTCTAGCAGTGGGCTATTTCCTCGCAACGATTTCGGATTGTGACGCACATCCCTGGGAAGTCCAACGTCCTAGCGGACAGGCTCAGCAGAGCTATTCTCATGCTTCACGAGTGGTCTCTGAATCAGGTAGTTGCGGATATGATCTACCGCAAATGGGGACAGCCTTGCTGCGATCTGTTTGCCACCCCCTTCAACAGCAAATGCAGCAACTACTTCCCCTTTTACCGCTTCCCGATCACCCTCCCAGAGACGCTGTAGTCCACGATTGGCCTCAGCGACTTCTTTATGCCTTCCCGCCATTCCCTCTTATACCCAAACTCATACAGAAAGCTATATCGTTGGGTTGCAAAATGATCCTCATTGCCCCTTACTGCCCTCATCAGATATGGTTTCCGTTCCTGCACTGCTACCTCCTCTAGCAGCCCTGGACTCTGGATCCTATTCCAGACCTGCTGATTCATCAATCAGGAGAGCTGCATCGATCCCTCCAAATACTCCAGCTCACAGCTTGGTTGATCCAATTCCAACCCTAGCCAGGCTTCCCAGCATCTCCCAGGGCTTTGCGTGACATTGTCTCCTCTCACAAATCCGCTACTAGGAAGACTTATGCTAGCAAATGGAAATGTTTCTCTTGTTGGGCAGAGGCTAGGAACATAGATCCCCTTTCAGCCCCAGTTCATGAAATCTTGGAGTTCCTAACAGAGCTTTTTCATTCTAGGTCCGCTTCTGCCACAATTAGGGTTAAGTTATCGGCCATCTCTAACTTTCATGTTGGGTTTTCTAATCTAAACATTGTCTCATAAGCTGTGTAAGGCCTTCCTCAGAGGGATGACTCTCCTTAGGCCCCCAGTGAGAGATCCCCCTCCTCCTTGGGACCTTAATTTGGTACTAACCTCCTTGATTATGCCCCATTTTGAACCAGCAGCATCCTGCTCCATTAAGTTTCTATCTTGGAAAACTCTCTCTTCCTGTTAGCTATTACCTCAGCCAGACGTGTCTCGGAACTTCAGACACTGTGTTCGTTCTCCATACTTAGTTTTTCATAAGGACAGGGTTGCTCTGAGAACTAATCCCTCCTTCCTTCCAAAAGTCTGCTCAGAAAATAATCTAAACCAGTCTATAGACCTTTTTGTGTTTTTTCCTAACCACACCAACAAGGCAGAATACAAATTACACCTTTTTAATGTTCATAGACAATTGCGTTTTTACCTGCATAGAAAGAAGGATATAAGAAAGTCGGACCAACTTTTCCTTTCCTATGCTAAGGGCAAACAGGGTCTTCCAGTTTCCAAAGTGACCCTGTCCAGATGGTTGTCTCACATTATTACCTTCATCCATCAACTAAAAAACAGAGTTGTCTACCAAACTGAAAGGTCATTCTACTAGGGCTCTGGCCACCTCTGTAGCCTTCTAGTCTAGGTTGCCCATGGACTCTATAATATCTGTGCCGCTGCCACGTGGGCAAATCCTCATACCTTTATTACTCTTTACAAGTTAGACGTGGTCTCCAGGAGTAGAGCTAACTTTGGTTCCACTGTTCTGAAGTGGCTGTTCCAATGAGTCGCCCAGGATCGTAGGTGCTAGGGACGCTGTCCCAATAAGCAAGAAACGAAGGCGAGATAGACAACTTAACATAAAGAAGCTATGTACCTACCATTATTTTCCATGTTAGTTGTCTTCATCTCGCCTTCTGTCTTGCGTCCCCCCATCCATCCCCCTGTCCTATTGGACCGAGAGGAGTTTGTTTCACTGGCTGAGTGTTCTCTGGTTTGTTTTCTCTGCTGACTTAGAGATTATAACAGGTAGGTTTAACCCTCTGTTTGGAAGGGGTTTCATTCCATAGCTATGGCTGGGGTTAGCCATTTCAAACGAGATCTGGGTAGCAAGCGCTAGTTATCATGGGATAAGGGGTAGCCTTGCGCCAGTAAACAGCTCTCGAGCTATAGAAGATGGCCGAGTCGGAGACGTGTATCTGCTCCGAACCCAACAAGCAAGAAAGAAGGCGAGAAGAAGACAACTAACATGGAACGTTATGGTAGGTACGTAACTTTTTTCCCAACCCGTCTCAAACACATTTAGAGCAGATTACTCCACATATGATTCTACAAAAGCCATTACATTGTCCCTAAAAGCACAGTACCAGTGTTCCTCAGCCAACCTCAACACACAATAAAGTGACATCCACGGGCAACCCAGCTATTGATGACTTAACCCCAAGATTTCCATCAGTTGTTGCAGCCAACAATAGGGATATGAACCAAACCATTCATTCATTCATTCACCATGCTGCTGCCATTTCAACTTTGCAGCATAGCTCAATGATATAACCAACCACCACCTGCCACTGTCACTCCAAGCATATATATATATATATATATATATATATATATATATATATATATATATATATATAGATACACACACACACACACACACACACACGTATATAGAAAGAGAGAGAGAGAGAGGGATAAAAAGGGTAGATTGAGGGTTTTATATGAAGGCCATTTTTGCTCAGGAACACCACACATAGTAGGATTATGCACACACATCAACAATGACAGACCACAAGTAAGAGTCATGGCTTCATCCAAAGGCCAAGTGTACAAGATGTACAAAACTGTAACTTCAAAGTACAGTCAAGACAGCAAATGCACAAATTGCCCTTGGGAACAAAAATGCATAAAGACAGATCATCATAAGACATTCTCTAATGTTAGACAGATCAGTTCTACAGATAAGACTGCTTTCATGTGTCTTACCCTCTACAGGTGGCTAACCTGTGAAGCCTGATGAATAACAGACTGATGCTCAGAACAACAATGGGCAAGCTGAGCTAACAGCTGTCATGCTGAGGAGGTGAATTGACTATTCAAACATCATGACGCCTAAGTCTAACTTCAATTCAGTACTCATCTGCATAAGATGGAGGTATTCTGCATATTCATGTGAAGTCTAAATCGGACAACTGCTTAACACATTCACAGGAATCAAAACAAAAGCATCAGATGAGACATGACAAGTACCACAGAGTGAACCATTGATGTGAAGTTGTCAATCTCGCCTTCATTCTTGCTGGATGGGTTCGGAGCCGAACCTAGGCTCCGACTCGGCCTATACTAAAGCTCGAGAGCTAATTTTACCGGCTCGAGGCAACCCTATGTCCCATGATGCTAGGCGGTAACTACCCAGATCTCGTTTTCCGCTACGCTGGCGAGGTTGCTCTTTTTACCGGCTCACAGGTTAGTGACTAATTTTTCACTAAAATCTTAGTCTTCTCCATAGTATACTTTTAATCTTTTATAGGCTAGTTTTCTGGTTATTTTAAAAGTGTAATCTGTCATATTCCCACACCCTAGGTTAGGCCTTAGGCCCTTCCCTTTATTCTTTTTTCCCTCACAAGGATTCTTAGCTGTGTGTGTGTTCCCTCCGTATCCCTATTTGTTGGAGTGTGTGTCTGTTTTCTTCTTTTTGTTGTTTATCCTTTCGACTACAATATGTCGAAGGAGACAAAGCTGTCCGGCTTCAAGAAGTGTGACTCGTGCTGTCAGATGATGTCTCTGACAGATGGTCACACTTGTGTTTATTGCCTGGGACCCCTGCACCTGCAGGACTCTTGCTCAGTGTGCCATGCATTCAGCCCAAGAGTCCTGCAGGAGCGCAGGAATTAATTGATACTAAGGGGCTTATTAAAGCCCAAAGGTTCCCCGACTAAGTCTGTGCCGGGGAAGCCTTCGAAACCACCTAAACCGTCGGCTCCGAGTTCTAAGCCTTCGGAAGGTGGCTCATCATCTGTGACATTATCGGCTCCAGCTGGAGCCGATACCTCTAAGACTCTGTATTCAAAGTCGGCTCCGGCTGGAGCCGACGTGTCTATAGCTCCATCGGCTCCATCAACCCTGATGCCCTCCACATGCAAAAAGTCCAGATCTCCATCTCTGGAGTCTATTCATTCGGCTCCGAGGTCGCCGTTACTCGTGGAGCCATCGGAGCCATTCCTCTCTTGTCTTCCAGGCTTTCCGATCATGACCTTGAGAGGGTGGTAAGTAGACTATTAAAGTCTCAGGCACTGGCCCAAATGCTTCACAGCCCATCTCATCAGACAGCGGCTACGTCCATACAACATACTATTCCTCCTTCGACTCTACCCCAGTGTTCGGAGCTGGAGCTCCTCGAAGCCATGACCGTTTTGACGCCGGAGCCGATACCTCCCCCTTTGGCTCCGTCGTCTGCTCCAATCTCGTCCATGGTGCCATCCTTGGTGGGATCCGGGCGCCTGGACACACTCGCCGGCTCCGAGGGGGCAAGTGGCATCGGACCCTTGTCTGACCCCGTTCTCCCTCTCGGAGCGTTGGTGAGTTTGGCCCCGACATCGGCTTCGGAGCCGTCTCTGTCTGTGCCGGCTGGGGTTCCTAGCTCTTCGGAGCGGGAGCTCTCTAGCCTGCCTGGCAGGGGCGCCTTCGAGGTCATGAGGAAGCGTATTGGCCCCAGTGCCTGCTCTACGGTCAGCTCCATCAGCTCCTCCCACTGTAGTGCCTGCTGATGTCTCTTCTCACTCTCTCGTCCCCGGCCATCGAGATCCAACGCCTCAGGTTTGTCCATTTTGAATATCCTCCTCTTCCGAGGTTTCCCCTGATCCATCAGGTGAACCCCCGCGTAAGAGGACATGTAAGAGGAAGCATGTGGACTCCCCTGAGTCCGTCACATCTGATACCGACTTGGATGAGTCGGAAGGATCCCCAAGGTCCCCCTCTGAGGATGTCTCCTTCTCTGACACCCTTGAAATCCTTAAACAGAAGGGGAACTGGTCTTGCCTTAATCCTTCCGAGGACGAGTCTGTTTACCTGGAGGCTTTTGGTTCCCGACCCTCCACCTCCTGGGCGTCTCCGCCCTTCGACCCCCTTATGGAAGTGGTGGCACGGAAGGCGTGGACGGCCCCTGACTCGATGGAACCCACCCCATGGATGCCTTCTAAATTTATAACAGCCCCTTCTGATAAGCAATTTTTATCCAAAGGTGTCCCAGTTGATGCCATGGTGGTGGCGGCGGCGGCCACTAAGAAGGAACTGGCTGATCCTTCAGTACCTATCCATCCGCCTAACAAGGAATCTAGGACAATGGATAGGTACGGCAAGCGGATGTTCTCGTCAGCAACCTTTGCCATGCGGTCGCTGAACTACTTATGCCACTTCGCCCGTCTTCAAAGAGACATTCTTAAAGAACTGGGTGAGGTCCTACAGGATCCATCAGCTGCTGGGTCTCAGGAAAAAGATTAACTCACAGCTAGGAACCCTGAATTCCATTGTCAACTCCTCCATGCGGCTTATTTCATATGCAGCCGATGGAGCGAGTAGAGCCGCAGGCACAGGTGTGGCTTTGAGGCGTCATGCCTGGATGCGGCCTTGTAACTTCTCAGACCCCTTCAAGGCGTCTTTCACTAACTCCCCCTTTGATGGTTCAGCATTGTTTGGTCCTCAGGTGAAAGATACTTTGAAAAGATGCGAACAAGATGGCAAGACTCTTTCTGCCGTAGGAGTCAGTTTTTCTACCCCATCTAGACCATATCCTAAGGGTCAAAAGGGTGGAAAAATGTGTTTCTGTAAATCACAAGGAGTCACGCCTGACGCAAGAGGTCAGTTCACCCCTAGAGGCAGAGGGGGGGAACAACAACATCAGACGCCGTCCAAGAGGCAGAGTGGGTCCGCAGAACCAGGGTAGCAGAGAAAACCCTCTCTGACAAACCCTTCCAGCATCCCTGAGGTGTTGCCCGACTGTCAACCTTCAGAGGCAGTCGGGGGAAGGTTATCGCTGTACCCACAAGTCTGGCTCTCCCTCACTCAAGACAAATGGGTGCAGTCGATCATATCCAAGGGTTACAAAATCCCCTTTATCCAAACCCCAATGATTCAAATGGGGTCTCTTCCAGACGTTCCACCCAGTCTAAGGAAACAAGCAGCACTAGAAATATCAAAGCTGCTAAAAAAGAGAGCCATCCAGCCAGTCCCAGCAGACCAGCTAGGATCCGGAGTCTACTCAAAACGGGACTGGAGGCCAATATTGTATCTCAGCAATTTAAACAAGTTTGTAAAAAGAACGCGGTTCCGGATGGTCATGCTACAGTCCATTTTACCCCTTCTGGGCGAGGACAATTGGATGTGCTCAGTGGACCTTCAGGATGCGTACTATCACATCAAAATGCACAGGCGCTCCAGAAGGTTTCTCTGCTTCAGGCTGGGGGCCAGTCACTACCAGTTCAGAGCCCTGCCCCTTGGTCTCACTACAGCCCCCCCCGAGTGTTCAAATGTATGGCAGTGGTTACGGCTCACCTGAGACGTCAGGGATTCCAGGTGTTTCCATATGTAGGCGACTGGCTCCTCACTGCCACCACCAGGCGTCAACTTCTTCTAGCCAGAGACTACACCATCCACATTTGCAAAGAGCTAGGTATCTCTCTAAATTTCGAAAAGTCTGCTTTGTCAGTCTATTACCTTCATAGGCGCCACCTTGGACATCGTTCGGCTCTCAGCAAAGTTAACAGAGCAGAGGGTCTTAGGTATTCAAAGTCATGTTCACGTCCTTCAGAACAACAAAGTTCAGGCCAGGTATGTTCTGAAGGTATTAGGTCTCATGGCGGCAGCCATTACGCTTCTTCCCCTTGCCCGCTTTTACATGCGGCTTCTTCAATGGATGCTTTTCTCCCAGTGGTCCTCCCAACAGCTCCCTATGACACACAAGTTCCTAATAACTCTATCTTGCAGAAAACATCTATCTTGGTGGATGGTCTGCCCTCAAGTCCATCAGGGCAGACCTTTTACTCCCCCCCCCCCCCCCCGGTCGCCACAGTCACAACGGACGCCTCCCTGATTGGGTGGGGGGGGCATTTTCAGGGCAGGACAGTCCATGGCACGTGGCAACCCTTCGAATGCCACTTGCACATAAACGTCCTGGAGATGAGAGCAGTGCTTTTGACGTTGCAAGCCCTTCAAGACTCTCTTCCCCTGGGAATGATTGCAATTCAGACGGACAATATGTCCGTAGTATGGTATATCAACAAGCAGGGCGGAACCAGGTCATATCCCCTGTGTCGAGAAGCACTCAGACTCTGGCAATGGGCGATCTCTTCTCAGCGGTTTCTGATAGCAACGCACATCCCCGGGAAGTCCAATGTCATAGCGGACAGGCTGAGCAGAGCTGTTCTCGTGCCTCACGAGTGGTCTCTCAAGCAATCGGTGACGGACAAAATATTTCGGAAGTAGGATTTTCCTTGCTGAGATCTTTTTGCAGCACCACAAAACAGCAAGTGCCTCGACTTCTTCACTCTCTTCCCCCTTCCAGGCCATCCCCCCAGAGACTCTCTAGTCCACGATTGGCCTCGGGGGACTTCTTTACGCCCCCCCCCCTTTCCATTAATCACACACAATTCAGAAAGCTACCGCCTTGAGGGCCAAGATGATCCTCATTGCCCCTTATTGGCCTCGACAGATATGGTTCCCTTTCCTGCATCGCTATCTTTTGGAACAGCCTTGGCTTCTGGATCCAATGCCAGATCTTTTGGCCCATCAATCAGGGCAGCTGCACCAATCCCTCCAATCTCTCAACCTCACAGCTTGGTTGCTCCACTTCCGTCCCTAGCCAGGCTTCCAATGATTTCAAATTCTGTCCGCGATATTATCGTAGCTTCCCTTAACTCTTCCACCAGAAGGATCTATGCTAGTAAATGGCAACGCTTTTCCTTTTGGGCAAAATCTAGGAACATAGATCCCTTCACTGCTCCAATACACTCGGTCTTGGATTTCCTAGCCGAAATCTTTCACTCAGGATCTTCTTCCTCCACAGTAAAAGTTTAGCTAGCAGCCATCTCAAATTTTCACATAGGCTTGTCGGACTCCAACATCACGTCCCATAAGCTTTGCAAGGCATTCCTCAGAGGTATCTTTTTACTCAGGCCTCCGATCAAAGACCCCCCACCACAGTGGGATTTAAACTTAGTTTTAGCATCCTTGATTCTCCCTCCCTTTGAACCTGCGGCCTCCTGTTCCTTGAAGTTACTTTCCTGGAAGACACTATTCCTAGTCGCCATTACATCTGCTAGGAGAGTATCTGAACTTCATGCCCTCTGCATTCGCCCTCCTTATTTAGTGTTCCACAAAGACAGGGTTTCTCTAAGAACTAACCCGTCTTTTTTACCCAAGGTGGCTTCTCAGACAAATTTAAATCAATCTATTGATCTTCCAGTTTTCTTTCCTATTTATTCAAACAGGGCGGAGCAAAACTACATTGTCTGGACATTCATCGTCCGCTCCACTTCTATCTGGACAGAACTAAACAATTCAGGAAATCTGATCAACTCTTTTTGTCTTATGCTGAGAGTAAAAAGGGTCTTCCGGTATCTAAAGTAACCCTGTCTAGGTGGCTGTCTTCTGTGATTACCTGTATTTATCAGCTCAGAGGTAAAGAATTGCCTTCTAGGCCAAGAGCCCGTTCAACCAGAGCATTGGCTACATCTACAGCCTTTCAAGCTAGATTACCAATAGACACTTATCTGTGCAGCTGCCACATGGGCCTCTCCTCATACTTTCGTTACACATTACAAATTGGACATGGCCTCCAGAAACGGGGCAAATTTTGATTCCACCGTTCTCAAGAGTCTGTTCCAATGAGCCACCCAGGATGAAGGTGCTAGGGACGCGGTCCCATCCAGCAAGAATGAAGGCGATATTGACAACTTAACATTGAGAAGTTATGTACCTACCAATAACGTTCCATGTTGTCTTCTCTCGCCTTCTTTCTTGCGTCCCGCCCACCATCCCCCTAGCCTGGACAGACCGAGAGGTTTTTCCCCTTCTTTCAGGGGACCTTCCTTGCTCTATTCCTAGCTCAGACAGTTGGTCCTGGGGTAGATACAGCTTCAGGTAGTGATATTTGGGGAGTTGTTCTTCTCCTCCTCCACCTCAGAGGGGAGACTGAATTGGCTATGGTTTATTCGCTACCAAACGAGATCTGGGTAGTTACCGCCTAGCATCATGGGATATAGGGTTGCCTCGAGCCAGTAAAATTAGCTCTTGAGCTTTAGTATAGGCAGAGTCGGAGCCGAGGTTCGGCTCTGAACCCATCCAGCAAGAAAGAAGGCGAGAGAAGACAACTAGCATGGAATGTTATGGTAGGTACATAACTTCTCATTTTAAACTAAAGATACAGAAAAATACTCAAGTCAGGCTTGTTTCACAATACATTCTCTTCCTGTGGCCTAGATAACAGCCATGCTTTCCACAAGGGCACATGAAATTGTGTTGTGATCAAAGCTGATCGCTAGGCAAAGTCACTTTATTGCTTCTGTTTAGACCGATGGTTAAAGACAACTGTTCATATAACACCCCTCCCAATGAGGCATGTGTTGTAGGACAGTAGGGAACGCACAGTTTAGGTCCCTGGATGTGAAACACTGTACTGTACAAGAGTGATTTCTTGCTACTGAGTCACTCTCCAAGAAGTTGGAAACATAAATAGAGAATCTCACTCTTATGACAGTGCAAGAGAGTGCATTGATATGATGCGTTGGACTTCTTTCATGTCACTATCAATCGAACCCTCACTGATATTGTGAAAGACTGACTACAGTTATGTGACTTAATGTGCCTATGGGATTACAATGCCAATGAGATCATGTAAGTGTCCTGAGACTGGTAGATCTTCCTCCCCAACTCTTTGGTTCCGAGTATTTAAACTTTCTCTTGGTTACAAATGCACACTACCACCCCTCTATCGTGCCATGTACAACACTACCAAAGTTGTAGCAGACACCTACATCAAGGCGATTTGTGCCTGTCCAACCAAATGCTCTAGCAGAGCAAGATGGTAATGAGATCAAGCTAATCTGTCATCCACTTAGACATTTAATTTGGGATGCCAATTGAATTGGTTTTTCATCAGACAGTCTGTTCAACTCGAGCTTCAAATACCGGACATCAACTACCACCGTCTGCTTTCATTGGTATGTTCCACAACAAAACCAACTTGTCAGTAGGACTTTATCCGGATGTGAAGCTTAAATTTTCTTCTTAGGCTCTTAGTCTTCTTGAATCTTACCTAGGCGCATGAACCCAAGGGATGTTGTTCAGTTGGGCCATGCTTTCCAAATGTGCGACAAGCTCTGCTAACCCATGATAAGTGTTAGTCATGCCATGTGCATGTGTACATGAATCATTTGCAGTCTGCCTTTGTCCATAACAGACATTGGTGCCAAAGCTGGGATGTATTGCCTTCTCAGACTGTATCTGCCAATGTCAGATTGACATCGAATTAGGGTGCAACACTTGTTCACATGTAAACTGCACCATTGTCTATCCTGAAGATGCAATTTGTCGCATCCAAGGTTGCACTCTCTAGAATATGTAAAACAATTCTTTCTTACTTTGCATATATGCAGGAGGTCCGTTAAAGTGTGGTATGATAATGCCTTATATGCCAAGCATAGATCTCCACTCAGAAGACTCTTGCAGTCAGAATACAGTCAGATGGCGTACATTTGAGACCGTTTAGCAAAGGTTGGTTACCCCTGTGATCTTGTTGTGCGTAATCGGCAGTGAACATCCCAGCTGGCATATATGCCATGTTACCAATGTAACAATACGGTGACTGCATTAAAAGGAATGTCTGTTGAGGGCCAAATACAGTAACTGGACTAGTATCGTCTATAGTCATTGACAGCAGGTAATGTCCATTTCATCTACCACTTCTACTATGTCCATTCATAAGCACCTCTAGCATTTCATATTTAATGACTACATATTATAATCTGTTTAACACTTGCCCATTACTGAATCTAAGAATTGAGTACTTACCAGCAACTCCAAGCATTGTCTTTGAATCAGTGTCTGACACCCTACAGCAGTATGTATTCAGTGCTCAAATGCAGTACCAGTAGCTTCACAAAGCTTGCAGCACTAACATAATCAGTCTGAGGAAGGTCTCACTTTGGCTCTAACTTACCAAACCGTGATACGTGCCTTAAGATAAATTCTTGTTTGTCTATCACACTTGGCTATGTTTTTCGGAATGAATGGTTTTTCCAGACTTGGCACCTGAACACTTCCGCATTTCAGACTAAGCACATCTATGATCATATCAAATATGTAATCATATTTGCGGTCTTCAAAAATTGGCATGGCCACCCAATCTTGCTTTGCCTTAGGGTATACAATGTGGTATCGCATATCACCCCTTGGCAGCAGAGTTATTCTTAGGACATCTCACTACTGCTTGCTGATGGTTGAGATTTGCATTATGATCCAAAATGGCAAGCATAGTTCTAATTTTCATCCCATTGTAAGAAAAATTATCAAACTTGGGACAATACTTACAAAGTAGTGCATGAAAGATTTCCAAGTTCCCTGTATGGCAGAACTGAGTTAGGTGTTGTAGATCCTTGAGCAGAGTTTGGTTCATGACAATTTTTGTCAACGCCATGTGGGCTTCATTCCCTTCTTGCAGCCACTGCTTCTGCTCTGTTTTTTATGGGGATGTCATGTTCACAGGCATGGAACGTTTTGCCCCAGTCCCAGTGGTGCGTATCAGTCATGTGATACAATAGGGACGTCCATTTCTCAAAGCAGCTCTGCATCTCCATCACATGTCTCGGAACACCACCACAAGTGGTTTGAAATGCTTTGACACCATGGCATGAGCTGCTCCATGTCTTTTTTTTCTGGCCATCTCAACAATTTTTTTTGTAATTCCTGTAGACACATGCCACAGGTCAAACTGATGTTCAGTTTCTGCAAACTCTGTTCGCATTGCGCAGGCGATACCTCGATGATGGTCTGTGGCTACTACACTGATGTTTGTCCATTTGAAGCAAATTCTGCATGCAGTTAAGGAAAGCTTTCTTCTCCAAAGAAACAGATGAAATACCATCTCCCAGCTGCTCAAGTGAAAAATCCAACAGATAGCCAGTGTCCATGTCCATTACCCTATAACAGCAGTATTTAGCAGAATACCCCGGACTGTCACCGCGACCATCACCTGACACTTTAATTGCTTTTCCATGTACATCCTGCAGAAGTTCTTCCTGGTGTAGTTTCCATGTATTCTGCACTACTGGAAATAGATGTTCACGCTGTATTTCATAGAAAGTAGTCTGAGCGATAAATTTAAGTCCGACATAAGTACAAAACCTTGCTATATGTGCATATGTACTTCCACTAAACAGTACAGCAGCTGCACTGAGTAGATTCCTGCCGACATTCGTCCAAGCATTGGCTGGCTTTTCCAGTTTACAATTTCATGTCCATTCAAACATTCTACTCTGGCAGCAAACAGTGATCCCACAGAACTTTTACAGTAATCTTCACATGCTGGTGCTTTGCATTGTGGACATATCAATTTCAACATCAACTCATTCAGGCAATCTTCAAAAACTATGAATTTTCATTGTTTTGCTATGTGCTGTTCATGAGTTTCATTCTTAAAGCTGTTGTCCATTTCCGATGTGGATGTACTGCAAGATGGCTTACACCATTAAGCGTCTTCTGTGCTTTCGTCACTAACCTCCATCAGTTTCATGTCTTCAGTTCTTCCGCCAGTGTTGGCTGATATCGTTGACATGCTATCCAATGTCTCTGCCCACTCATGGTCTATGATACTGTGTTCAGTGCTATTCCTAGACATGCCCATATCTTCATTCATCAAATCACTGTTGGATCCAACTAGATTGTTTGATTGGTGTGCTACAGGCTACTATGGTCGATGGACGGTCCACTTCCATAGATCGTGTTGGCAAGTCCACCTGAGTCAATTGGTCCTTGTTTGTGTCGAATATTGTTGGTTGCAGGTTCATCCACATGCATGGTCCTTTGTGCATAGGTGTGGTCCTTCAGTATATGGCTTACTATTGGATGCATCTCTGGAAACTGTGTTGCTGCATCTTTCCAACTTGAAGCTATTGTCTCTGCATCTTGCATGGTTACCTGCGGGAAGCTTGTCTGAGTTCCAAGACTTGTATAATGTATGTTGCGTGTCTGACTACATTGACTTCGTGATTTAGTGCTTCTAGTGGTAGCACCACATGGAACTTCAGACTTGCTGCTGGCAAACAATCCCATTTCATTTTCTTTGTTAACCTCTGATCTTATCTTTCCATAGCATGTACACCTTATTTTCTTTTCTTTGTTAACCTCTGATCTTATCTTCGCAGAGCATGTACACCTTACTTCTCTTCCTAGTGACATGGGCATTTGCTTTCTCAATTCCTGTACACATTCACTGTCATTAATGCTGATCTCCATCTGGAAGCCAACTGTCTCTTTGTGAAATACTGGTGCATCAACCTGCAGGATAAAGTGTAAAGTTATGTTCACCCACTAAACCATTACTTATACAGTTAATGAACGACTCTACTATTATGTCATTACATGTTGTGTCCACTTTCTTACATTATTGCCAACTGTTACTTCCACTTCCTTAATCATGTCCGTTTCCTTGTCCTGGAGCAGTAGCTCTGTCTACAGTGAAGCATTAGAGGAAAACAGTTAGTTGTATTACCAGTAAAAGCAAAGCAACACGCAACACACACCACGAACAAATAGGAATGCAAATTAAAGCTGTGTGGCATAACTTGGGACAGTTAATTTATTCCCTGCTGAACTGAGCCATCACTTCACTATCATCCAAAGTGGCAGGCATTTCTTTTCAAAGTTGTATCTTGCTGCAGCTACAATTGCAATTACCTTCCGAGATTTTCATTTATCCTTAGGGTTGCCAGCTGTCCGGTTTTTGACCGGACTGTCCGTTTTTCTGACAAATTGTCCGGTTACAAATTTTATTCAAAACTGGACACATGAAGTCCGGGTTTTGTGCCACTGCCATGGTCTCAAGCATTTCTCCTGTGCCATCTTTACTCTCTGTCTCTCCCCTCCTTATTGCCTGCAGTCCTGGTGTGCTTTTTGGCTATAATTAGAGCCATTACCTGACACCGGACTGTCCGGAAATAAGGGACACTGTCGAGAAAATGGCGACTTCCTTTTCTTGTCCAGAAAAAATAAAATCTTTTCATTTAATTAAAAATACTTTTTTAAGGGTGTTCTACTTTAAGAACTTTGCTGCTGGTCGCACGCACTGACGCAGAAGAAGCTGAAATTGTTTACATGACGTCTTCATCTTCCGACCGCGTGGTGGAATTTGAATTCCAGTCTCCAGAAGACGTTTGGACTAAGCAGCGGACCACAACAACAATGAATAGTTGGACAAAATCAGAGAGGTAGATGTGTGTGTGTGTGTCAGGCTGCCACTGCTATGAAAAGGAGAGCAACTGAGTCATTCTACAAGAAAGTGCAGTGTTAGTTGTGTACTACTATGGAGTATTCTTTTTGAGAAAAGTATAACAGTAGTTGCTGGAGTCCCTGTGTAAAGGCAGATTCATCTAATTAGTCCTGTAATAAGCCAACTGCTTGCTCTGTTACCTTTGTATAGAGCGTTTTTTATTTCTGCATATATCTGACTGTATTTTTGTTTATCTTTAATGTGGTAAACTGCTGCCCAGTCTCTAATGTTGCAACTGTTTATATCATGTTTAAATTAACGCTTATTCACTGTGCATTTGCAAGTGATATTTGATCTGTTTGACACTATTGCCCAATTGGAATTTATTCTGAACTGCATTTGAATTATATAACTACTGTATTGGTTCTGATTTGAATTTTGAATTACATCTGTTTCTGAGTAGCTATTGTGTTTTATGTTTAGCATACTATCCTGCCTAAAATCGTCAAACTCTGACACACTAACAGGCTTGTAATTCAGCTATCTGCTGTCTTCTTTTTTACTGGCAGTTTCTTTTCATTCTTTTTACCCTTTTTCTAACCCTTCTCTATCTACTGCTTTTTATAATGGATGTCCTCTCCTTGTATTCTCTAACCTATCGCATTCATTTCTATACTTCTCTTACTGTTATATTTGATATATTTACAGGAGCAAGTCTGAAATGTAATTAACTTAAGGGGAAGTTTTTTTTATTGCAATTCCTTTAAAATTATGTTGCTTAAACCTGTTGAATGTGGTTTCAATATTTTAGAATGATAAAATAGGGCAAGCTTACCTGTTGTAGTATTTCACCTCTTAATATTATTAACGTGCCTTTTAATATAATGCTCTATAATTGAGGGTCAGCTGTGGTTTTTTGTGACATACTGAGATTGGTATAGCAAAGGTATGTAAATTGATGACCCTGCTAGTTTTCTGACCATCCACTAGTTGTCTTCATTAAGCATATGCTCTGTAGCTTTCTATAAAAGGCATAGGTTAATTTTTCAAAAGCTGCAAGACCATTTGTGTCGTTATTTATTGGTTTATACTAAACATGTATTTTCAGACCATGCTATACATTTTTAGGTCTGTGTTACTGATGTGATATGATTGTTCATACTGTGTCATTTCTTAGAACATTTAAAAATGTTATCCTAAACTTTGGAAGACAATGTGCAATGCTGTTTCAGTGAATGTGAGATTTAAAGGCAGAGTAGTTTTAATGCTAAGTCTGTTTTCATTGTGAGACTGTATTGCTTTGTTTAACAAATGTGTATCAGTGGTTTGTGCTATAAAATTTAAAATCAATGTTTTAAATTAAATCCAAATATCTAATCACTGTAGAAGTAAAGCAGAAGACAGTATGCACACTGAGAGATTTGAACAGTGTTTATGGCAACTGGGGAGAAATCGGCTGAAAGCAGGCATCCGGAACAGAAAAAGAGGGTGTTCCCATCAGCGGATGTCACTGTAATGTCACAAAGTGGGTGGAGCATGGTTACAAGAGGGGTGGGAATGGGTGGAGTTACGGGTTATGTGAGGGGCGTGACCGTAGTCTGGGTTTAGCCACAAAGAAAGCTGGCAACCCTATTTATCCTCATAAGTAGCATAAGCACAATAATCCTGCTTCTGCAAAGCATTATGTCCAATGTGTACACAGTTGCTGTGACAGTAGCCTCTGAAGAAGTCACCGGCAACTTTGGGTCAAAATAATTGCATTAATAATAAGTAATCCGACACAGTTAAGTACAGCACTATCTTAGTAGTATATCACAGTAAGGTTCCATTTCATATCCCACAGCAGTAAGCTTGCTGTGCAATGTTTCCTTTAAGTAGCCATTGGGCTGATACAGATCAAATTTACTTTAGAAAATTACTTTTTTTTAAATGATTCAAATCAGTAATAATAAATGGTTACAGTTACACATAGAAATCTGTCTAGAGTTCACATAAACAGACTCGCCTGCTGTCTATACCCAAGCTTTATTGCTCTACTTGGCTTACCTGAGCATGGTTATCATTCATTTCCTGCATTATTGTGTCCGATGTACTTGGCTGTGTTGACAGCAGCTCATCCAGGAGCTGTATGTGGAAATGACAAAAATGACAAATTATCACCTTGAAAATGCTTTCATCCAGATACGATTACCAATGTAGCAATCAATTCCTTATCACTTTGTATACCTGTCTGAGACAACCGGAATGAGCATAGTGATGCTGTCAATGGCGAGTGCAATGTACATCTTAAGATAGAGCATCACAGTTTCAAATCAAGTCCTATCATTTCATGGTGCATCTAAGCCAGTCTTGACATAAATCACTAAATGCTGCAATATCACTTTGATATTTCATGATGGTTTTCACCTACATGTCTCCAGTCTCTAATACATTAACTTACGCTGAAAACACATCCTTTGTGCTACATACCTTTTTCTGTTACTGTCCTGCAGTACGTAGACTGGATGATGATCTTTCTTTATTCTGTAAATGACTGAACTTGGTTGGCAGTGCATTTTTCTTTAGACGTCGACAAGTCTGACTTTTCATAAAATTTTGAGGAAGAAGTTGTTTCAAACATGGAGTCGTCAAAATGTTTTGAACACAGATAATACTTTGCTCTCTTACTGCGCATCACTTCTTTGACAAAAGTTGGGATGTGGCCCACATGGGTTCCACATCGACTCACCCACACAGTGCAAAGGTGAACATCCCTGGGGAAGGCATGTATGGACACACCTTCCTCAAGTCGCCCAGTGTGTGTTGCACATGCATAGGCAAGACAGTGAGGCATGATGTACTGCAGGATGACCTTTAGGAAAGAAACAAAGTAACATTCATTATCTTAGACCTATGTCAGACCCGTTTGTTGATTTGCCGCTACTGTTAATGTTATATGAATGACAATTTTCAAACACAATTGCCACAGGCTGAAAAAAATCTTACGCAAACAGAGTGTAATACACGCTACCAATATTTGTTTCCATTTGCACTGCATGTTTTGAAACCTTTAGACATGTAATATTACCTCCACATGACATTGTGCATTACTCTCAGTACACATTCAAGTGAAGATCCAAAGGATAACAAATGCCAAAAGATTTAAAAAGGACATGAATATTTGCATTACTTATGTTGAAAAAGCGTATACAAAGCTGGAACTGGTATGCTGTCTCTCAGTGACCCAATTCTTGTACACAAGACCTGAAATGCACAGTGTTCAAAGATGTCAAGGGTCATTCCTTCATACATATGGGACAGCTGTGCAGGATGTCCAGTTTCAGTGCAAATGATTTCACCACAATGCTGATACTGCAACTGTATGACCTGTATCTTGTTGCCATTACTGTCTTGGTGTTATTTTGAATGCCGTTAAATTGATGTCTTGCATAATGCTTAGATATATTCATAAATAAAACACTTGCGCATAGTCTCTTCTTTCTGTGTACTTCACACAAGGTGACCAATTTGGCATTGCACATCCACATTGAGATCATCCACATTAAGTACATGTACATGGTAATGCATTCCAACACCAACATAGGTAAGAGATTTATTGCTTGATCTTACAGGACTATGCAAACTGTGGTACTTGTCCAAAAGCTTTGGGTTACAATTCAATGTTGCACAAAAGTGTGTTTCCCTTTCATTGAATTTCATGAGCAGTACACCAGTAACTGCAAGGAAAACTCGGTGAGGAACAGAGTCATTCAGCACTCATTCCACAATGGTCAAAGTTACACTAAGCCATGAGCAATAGTCTGCAGTTGATACTGGCAGAATTCATTTTATGATCCTCAAAGTGAAACCATCAGCACTCTGTTTCAATACAAAACCTCCCAAATTTAAATCACTAGTCTATTTTTCGGGATGCTCAGTACTTGGCAATACCATTTCCAGCATTGTCCGATTACTGCTTGCCATTAACTGTCTGCTACCCATACTATGTGAACTTTCAGATGAAAAAAATAAACACAGCATTTCCTCTGCTTCACCCAGCCACATCAAATAAGTTTTACAGCGGAAGGATAACGTCAGCTCTCGTATACAAGGACAGTTTGTGACGAAGGCTAACATCACATAACATCGGTTCGTAACTGTTGTCTTAAAATTACTTCATGCATTTTTCACTGCTGCATTGTTTTTAGCTTTTGTACACAGTATGACAAATCCCAAAAACAACAAATAATTGCTATCTATCCACACTAAGTGTACAAATAACTGCTGCCAAACAGCCTATTGAACTTCTACCTTCATTAGACAAGTTTGATGTGCAACAATACTGCACCGCTTCAGAAATCCAGTGTCATGTTAATATGGCTTTCACTGTTTTTCTGCTACCACACTCAAATTACATTCCCTATGTTGTATGACTTCCAATTCAATGCAGTGCATAACAAAACTGTTTTGAGAGAAACCCATATTACTGAATTTAGGAAAAGTACAATTTTAATGACTTGCAAAATTGAGCTGTAACACTGATTTCAAGCACAGAAGTTTAGCTTGAACAACACTGCAAAATTACCTGCATTCTACCACCCATCCACAAGTTATCATACAGAGAGACTGCATTAAAGGAATGCACATAATTGCAGTTTATCTGCTAGGTAACCCAACATTGACGAGACGCATGCAAACTTTTCAAAAAACAACTATACTCATGTACAGTAAACTGCTTACAACTACTGAGGCAATGTCTTATAACATTAAACCAGAAAGTTGCAGAATATAGCAGTCTGCTTGTAACTGGATTTGTACACTGATTAATTGACAATGTACAAAATATTTTAAGATATAGTCCTTGTCAAGACAGCCTGCAACATACAACTGTTTTAAGATTTACTCGGGGAAACATCCAGAAACCCTCAAATGGTTTAAAGCCAGTATAGTCTGCTTCATCGGAAGGAAATCTCTGCCGTATTTGGTTCACCACACACGAGGGTATGACTACACTGTGTCCATATCCGAGCTTCGATTGTCATACATCCACAACACGTGTACGATAAGCAACAAACCTGTAAGTACGACACAGAAGTAAAAATATGCTGTCAGAAATCATTGCAACTGAGCAACATGTTACAACTTAAGAGAAAAGCACAAGGGTCATACAACAACCTGAAGTATGCCTAACTATTCTAGCTGTGCATCCACATTACGAAGAAATGTCAATTGTGTCCTCGAAAAAGGCTTATCTGCCCCTGTCCTTACATTTCTCCTGATTGCAGCAACCACAGCACATACTATCAAAACCCAGTCAATAAAATTAACCTTTAAGAAACCTTAACAGCTGTATTTGTGACTTGCATGTATCTGTACCAATTGCAAACCATGAAAGAAAGTAGCATTTCCTTGTACCTGTTTGTCCAGTTTTTGTCGAAAATTCCTTCTGAAGTACTTCGCACGCATTAGTATGTGCAGAAAGTGTGGTGTCAAGCAAGTGCTGCCAAAGAGCGAATGTTCGGTAATGCACCTGGGTGCCGGATCAAGTTCATTCATTTTCACACAGGCACATGGTGATGAAGCACAGCAGGTAGCATTCCAGTCTTGAACTCATTTGTATGCACTGCTGGCAAGAGCACTATTCAGTCTCTCCATTAATTGTGGCCGAGGGTTCTTCGTCATCACTACTGCTGCTACTACTTTGAGTGCTTCGGTGGGCACTCTCCTTCCTTGTAAACTGGTTCAAAACTGTACGTCCCAATGGAACAGAACTTCCTTTGACTCGCCATTATCTGAGTACATATGATGTGGGTCGATGCAAATATGCTACACTACAATTGCACAATACCAAACAATGAGAACCCACTCAGATTATCCTTCCGTCATTGACAGCATTCTGTTATACTAACAACAGTAATTTCTGCTGAGGTAACACTTCTACCAACATCTTAGGTTCATAGGTAGGTACTAGGCTATCTGCCCGAGGGCATTTATAAGCTAAGCCAGACTGTGTCCCGCTGCCCCATTGATTAATTAACTGATCCTCTGTCAAGCAGAGCCAATGAAGTGACAGAGCCAATGAAGTGATCCCAGGAGTGTATTTTCTGTTACCCATCCACTCATCAAGGTTTCTCTTGAGTGTTAGTGAGGGGCTCTGCCTAATGTAAATTGCTTTAATAGTGTATTTTAGGGAATGGTTACCAAAATAAATGCTGAGAAACTCTCAAAAGGTACAAGAAAGAAAGCAACTTAAGGAAGGTACTGCCACTGCAGCTGAACAACCAGCAAAGATGTGTATTTCTCCTGTCTCTACATAGAAGCAATTAATTGTGAATGTAGAGGATCCTATTCCACTTTTTCAGGAGTCTATTTCTGTCTCTTTCACACACATGAAATTCAAGATGCATAATTTTTTTTTTTACAGTTACTTGCTGGACGTGAACTTTAAACCCCAAACCATTAAATCGCTGACCATAACATTAGCGTTGCCATCCACTCAAACAATGCTGTTTGGTTTTGCCTCTGTAATTGGTGTCGTTCCCACTGGGTAGCAAAATTTCAATTCAGAAGATCATTGTCACAAGTACTGCTATATTATACAGCTGAAAAATCACATTACATAAGAAGTGCAAATGTCTAACACTCCTTGAAACTATCTTACCCATTCCAGTGTGCATCCGCTGTTCCCACCCTCTTGCCGTGACTTTCTGTCCTAGGCAATTGGGAATGCATCAGCTATCTGAAAGTGTAGGTTGAATCTACTTTTACCAGACATGATATGTCTATGTATATATAGAATCTAAACACAAACTCTGATGCTTTAATAAGTCAGTGTTACTATTATGGATCCCCTTCCACCAGAAAACATACACATCTACACAGTGGGCAAGTAGGTGTACAGAACCTCACTGCATCGTCAGTCCTATGCATCACTCAGGCATTATATACAAATCTTTTTTAGTAGTCTGAAATATAGGTTTTTGCTTTTCTGCTCGCTTTGTCTTCAAAGTTATACCCAATATTTTATAAATTTACACAAAAGAATGGTTCTAATCCACTCCATTAGGGATTTACTAAGTCAACATTAAAATTAATAACTTTTAATCCAAAACAATTATTTTATTACAGTACAGTAATCACCGCACCATCAGTAAGAAACAACTGGTAAACCTGTACCCCATAGTACAGATGTGTTCACATAGCGAAACCGCAATGAGCATGAAAAAAAAGAAACACGAGTGACATAGCAACCGATATCAGTAGTCAATAAAAATACAAATTTACATACACGTTGCCCTACTCAGACTAGTGAAATCCTATATTCTTGACTTTTTTTTTCCCCATCCACATAATTTATATGCAACAAAGCAATGAAGCATAAAGTAGAAAAAAAATGCCTTTTCCAAAAGGAGAGAAACATCAGTGTATTAGTAGTCTTCTAGAACTAGATTTATAATCTCTCTCTCTCTCTCTATACATATATATATATATATATATATATATATATATATATGGATGCACCCACACACATACACAATCACGTCTATATACATAAATATAATATATAAATATAATTTTTTTAACACACAAAAGCACAAACGTACATTTTTATATATATATATATATATATATATATATACACACACACACACACACACACACACACACACACACGGAGAAAAAGAGTTTAAAAAAAAGAGAGAGGTGTATTTATATAAAGGACATTTTGCACTGGAACACCACACATAGGTTTATACATAAAAATCAGCTGATATGTACCGCAGGGAAGGGCCATGGGTTCATCCTAATGAAAGGGTGCTAAAGGTAAAGTTTTGACTTTTAAATGACTTATCTGTAACTGCAAACTACAGTCAAGCTAGGAAATGCACAAACTCCCCTTGCCAACAACACTGCATAAAGACTGAACATCATAACACATTCTCTAATCTTACAGACAGATCATGTATGCAGATAAGACACCTTGCATGTGTCTTAGCATCTACAAGTGGCTAACTTGTGAAGCCAGATGAATAACAGACTACTGTTTAGAACAACAAAGGGCAAGTTGAGCTAACTGGTGGTATGCTGAGGAGAGGAGACATCATGACTCCTCAAAGTTGAATTGACAGTTCATTCACAAAAGCTGAAGATGGTGTTATGCATATTCATGTGAACTCAAAGTCTGTCATTAGTTTAACACATTCACAGAAATCCAAACAATTGCATCAGATGACTCATTAGAAGTACCACTCAGGACATCATTGTTTAAAATACAAAGTAATATTCTAATCATGCTTGGTTCACAATATATTCTCTTCCACTGTCATACTGAGCAGCCATTTTTTCCACAAGGAGATGTGGCCTTGTGTTGAGATCCCAAACTGATCTCTAGACACATTTGCTTCTTTGGCTTTTATTTTCCACGATGGCTAGAGAGAACTTCATAGAACCCCAACCCAATGAGACATGTTGCCGGACAGTAAGGAACACAGGTCTTAGGTCCATGGATGTGGAATACTGTACTGTTCATGATTCATCTCATGACTGACTCCCTCTCAAGCAAGTTATCTGCTAGCACCTGTTGCCCAAAAGTCAGAAACAGACAATCTGACTCTTGCAGTAGTGTAAGAGAATGCCGGTTAAGGAAGTGACACAATGCCCCTTACATTACCATTTTGTGGAACCAGTGACTACCTTGCTTGTCAGTTTCCACCATGCCATCCTTTCTGCAACCTCCCCACTACTCCGTCTTAATTCCTCCTTACCAGCATGTTGCTGAGATGGTTTGTTGGGTTTGATGCAGTGGGAAAAAGGACAGCAATAACCTGTGGAAATTTGGACAGAGAGGGTTAAACAAATTTACATCTTCCATGTATATGAACTGCACCATCAAAGTTTTTTGAAACCCTTCACATCCTTGATACCTAAAGGCAAATTCAGTTCATGCTTACATCTTGTATGAGGTTCTGAAAATGCAGCCAGGCAAACCTCCACAACAAAGGATACATAGTGGCAATCACACTACTCTAACTACAGGTGTTCCCATAAGTGGTTTCATGTTAGCCCATCCAGTCTCTATCATTTGCTGTCACACCACCCATGCCAACATCCAGTACCAATAAAAGTACAGGCGAACCATGTTGCTTGGCCCCTCTCTCTCTCTCTCTCTACACAAGAGACTCTTTCAGCATATGATCGTGATATTAGCTGTGGTCACCTCAGTCTCTTAATGTAAACAGGTTAGTCCTCATCCCTGCCATGTCACATAATTCTCTTTTACACAATCCATGCTAAACACACACACACACACACACAATGTACCAGTGAACCGTATGGCATTGAACACCTTTCTACAAAACAAGTGCTGCAACAGCCGTGGTGCACACAA